>NW_009953929.1:2397752-2420815 GCF_000747805.2 Chaetura pelagica | reverse complement strand
TCACTGGACTTTGTTGTAGGGATTGTAAAAGCATGCCCTGTAATGTTTAAATTGGGTTTTAAAACTAAAAGCATGAACTTAACTGAAGCTAGAGTAGCATTATTAGAAAAATGTCAACTATAATAAATAAATTAGAGAGGATACATGAAGCAGAGCTAATATTGTTACTTAAAATTTAAGACAGGCTATGAAAAATAATGACAGCTGTCTTTTTTTGTTAATAAATAGTAGTACAATTATCTATGTGTTAAAGGTCAACAGAGTATACAAACATGCCTTAAACCAAAGATGTTTTTATCTAGTTTGGTATGAAGAGAAATTTATTTGTATTTATTTATTTATGTATTTATTTTATATATTTATTTATAGCACTTCTGGATTGCCCCTAGAGCTACTTCTGCAATACACTCAATGTGATTACCATTCACAGTTTTTATTTAGACCTTGGTGAAGAAAATTACTGCAATCTTTAGCTCATTGTACATATGTTCTGAGTCAGATATTCCTCTCCAGAATACTTTCCAAAAGGATTTCTTGATTTTGCAATTGGATCTGAAACAGTGGTGTCCTTCAGCACAGAACACAAGTGCAGAGTGCATGTGAGCATTAACCCATACAGCAAGTGACCCTTCCCTGTCAAATATATATTTCTATTACTTGCTTGAGTATTATTTCCCATGGTCCAAATCACAGGGTTTTCCTGTGTTTGTCAGCTCCTCAGTCATCTGTGAGGATTTCCTGGTTGTTATTTTCTAGTAGTCATCATTTTATTATATTAATACAAACCTTGCCAGAACCCCTTTGTCTCACTTTAAATAATTCTTCCATAGTCTCACAGTGTGCTCTTCAAACCTCAGTGGCCACCTGTCATATCTTTCCTGTCTTAGCCAAATGAGATATACAACTCTTTTATTACCATGACACATGGAAGAAGGAAAGACCAGAAAAAGGATGAACCAGATCTAATTACTTCTGCATGAATAAGGTTTTCTTAGCTAAATAGAGACTATTTTCATGTGAAAAAAACCTTGCAGTTTATTGGTTCATGTAACTACACTCATGAAGTTTTCTAAAAGCACATTATTGACTTACTTGTCTGTGATAGTGTTGTTACATTTTATTACCTAAATCTGTACTTGGGAGGCTTTACAAAATGAAAATTATTGACCAAATCCTATGAATACTTACTCATAGTTTTAAAACTCAAATTATTTGACCTGATTGTATGAGTATTCATTCTTAAAAAAGAAAATGCCACTGTGGTATCTGTATTTGTAATTAAAACAAACAAAAAAAGTATAGAAGTATTCCAGTAAGCTGTTAATAGAACTTTTGGAGTAATTTCAAACTCAGCACACTGTGCATTACTCTTATAGCCTAATGGCTTGCACAAATCTGTTTTAAAAATACTATTTTTTTTTATTATTGGAAGAAAAAAAATTAAATATCTTTCAGTTCTTTAAATTGTTTTCCAAGTTTCAGCCCAGAGTAAAATTTTTATGGTTGAGTTACAAACCTCTGAAAATAGGGGTTTATAATAGAAACACTTTAACTCTAGCGACACTAGCAGTGCAGGGTAAGATACACTAGAAATAGAAAACAAGATTAGAGATGACATTTAGGACATGAGGCCTTCTCCAGGCTGTGGGAAAAATAACTGTCTTCTATTTTTTTCCACAGCCTGGAAAAGGTCTCCTGGTCTAAGTGTCACCTATAATCTGATTTCCCATTTGTACTGTGTACTTAATTAACCCATTTAAAATTGTTATTGACAGCAATTTGTTGCAGTTTTAAGTACCAACCCATATACAAGTTTCTTCCCTAGCTAGTGAACGGCAAGGTAGTGGGGAAAGTACCAGGCAGACCTAGTACTTTGTAATATCTCTGTTTCCAAAAATCCTAGTCCCATAGCTGGCTGGATCCTGTCTCTTCCAGCTGTGCTAGCTGTTGAACCAGGCAGGGGAGGGTCCCTCACACCTGTGCCAGGCTGGGGAACTGCAGGTCTGTGCGTGTATGCAGGTACTTTTTCTAAAGACAAAGTAAAAGTTGACAGCTAAATATGCTTACCCTGGAACCTCTGGGAGTGGTTACTGGGATAGTCAGGTGCAATGACTTCCACCACCACTTCCGGAGCAGGCCACATCTTCCACCACAACTTAGCCTTGAGCCAGGATCCTGAGTTCTATGAAGTGAAAATATTGTTAAACATTATGGAATAATTTGACAACATGTGGCTAGGCTGGGTTTGCCTTCACCACAAAGCCTGGCATTAGTGTTGTCAGGGAGATCTCTCCATCACTGTATCCCTCCATCAACGGAGGGACTTGCTATTGTCTCAGCTAGGTAGCTAAGCTCAAGAGGTAAGTTTTAGATTTCTCCACATTGGACTCTTTTCCTTCCTTAGCTTCTTCCAGCTCATAGCTCCTTCGGTTCCCTGTTTTCTGCACAATACAGGAATTGCCTATATACTTACGTGGCCTTTAAAAGCCTGCTGTGGAGCTGCAGCATCGCTTCACTGGGATCGTGCAAGCTCCCTTCTCAGTGTGGGGTAAAATGGAGCAATAAGCAATAAACTACCATTGCAGAACAAATGCAATGGTAATAACTTCTTGCACCCACCAGACTAATATCAGTAGGAAACCCATGTCCTTAGGGTGATCAGACAGACCTGTCTATGTTGCTAGAATGGTCAAAGTAGAAACTTGTGATATCTTTGAACTGCATTTTCAGTACTCATGTGATCAATTATTTTTATTGCTGCACTCACCGTAGGCAAAGATACTGGAAGCTACTCTCCATTCTCCAAGAGATGTGTCCTACAAAGTCAGTAACAGTGGCAAAATTATTGCTGAAGCAATTGCCTGGTGAAGATGCTTTGTTGCAGTGCTGTGAAAACTGATATACTTATGAATGTAGGGATAAACATGACCTGCTCGGTTCCAAAAATGTAAGTTGGTATGTAATACTGTATATTTTGTTCGTATGCACAGTGTCTTCTTGGCAGGTAGTCTGCAGCCAGTAATTGCCAGCTGCTAAATGTTCGAGGAAGCATGATTTGAATTGCTCTCCACACTGTGGGAGAGTGGCCAGGAAACCAATTCACATTTATTATAATCAATGGATTCAATTCCCGTAGCAACGATATAGGAAAGCTTGTTTACCTGTGCACGTTTTGGGATTTTAACTTTCAGAATAAGAGAGGTGAATAATAATAATTCTTTCTTGCAAAAGTGAGACATCTTAAAGCCTAGGCTGGCTCCCACAGAAAATCTGGAATAGAAATTATTTTATAAAGTTGAGCTTTCACGTTTGTTTTTCAACGAGATTTAGCCATCATTATCAGAACAATACCTTGTTTGTGTTGGGTATAAATACAGGAAAATGTCACATACTTTCATTAAATCTTAGGAAATATAAACATTCTTTTAAAAATGTCCTTTCCAGTGGTTACATCTGTCACTGAGCAGTACTTTTTGCACAAGCTAAATGCGTGATTTAGTTATTTAACAAAAAGTAGAATGATGACTTGAAATGCCATTAAGTTACTGAAGCTGCTGGAGCAGCCTCAGTGTGATCTAACATAACTCTTGTTTAGATGACTACATGGGTTTCCACACAAAAACCACTTTAACTAAACATGCAGTATTGCACCTTCTGTTACCCCTGGCACAGCTCTGTGTACAGGTAATTCTATCTCACCCAACCTGAAACAATAACCATGGCCTGCTGTGTGGTAGATGTGAGGAATGTATTTACAAAGCAAAGCTCATGGCTTGCAGGCATGGATCTGCAGCTTTCAAGCCATGCAAGTCCTTCATCCAGAAAAAATCTGGTATTCTCTTTAGGCATAGATAAATGACCTTGGAAGTGCTGTGGCAGAAGGTCATATTAAGTCAGCACTAGGTCTTTTTCCTTGTTTGCTCTTGAAACATTTTTTGTGATGATTGTGAGCGTATGTGATACCACTGTTCCCCCACACTGTTTGAGACAGCAGGAGATTAATTGTGTGCTGATAGCATGCAAGAAAAAAAGAGGATGTGACAAAATTTTCCTCAGTTCAGCACTAGCTCTGATTTTCCAAAATACATAAATCTGAAATTCATTGGTGGAAATCAAGCAAAGTAAACCAGCCTACTGGCAAAATTTGAGGGAACACAGGTAAAAAAAAGCTGTGAGCTTCACACAGCTCTTGATCCAACTTACCCAATTCTAGCAAAACCTCATGGCTTCATGCTGCATTTCTTCCTCTCAAAGTCAATGTCACTAGTTTCCTGGTGGTTTGTTTCCTTCTGAGGTACCACAGAAACAAAGCGGGGAAAGCTCAGTCCCAGTGAGCATGCACAGCATTTGAGTTATTTCATTCCAACAGCAGGCCCTCTGCTGCATCACATCCTTCAGAGGAGGCAACAGGAAGAATGTTACAATACTAAATTGTGAAGATGTACAGCAATGGTTTTCTGTGATAACCTTGTATATATGCTAATCAGAAGCTACTTGAAATATTATGCTGATATTATGGTACCACAACACATAACCCAAAAACTAATCACCATATTTCTCCCCACATTTGTCTTACAGCTTTGTAGGTGCATTGGCTGGAGTTGACTGAGCAGATATGCACTGGATGATGAAGTCTTCTTCCTCGAGACTCACCTTGTTTGCTTACTCTCTTTGATGAACCTTTTCCTCTAAGTCATCTTGGGAAGCAGCAGGGATCCTGCTGCAGAAAATGAGGATCCAGAGTACATTTATACAGATAACTCTGTCCTCTTGTTTTCCTCTCGTTCCTTTGGATCAGGTTTTAAAGCTGACCATCACCTCACTTAATTTCTAGGTGTCCTGATTCTAACTGAAGCTCCTGAATGGTTGAAGTCACCTCCTCACTACTTAATTTCTCTTTCATTTTCTGTGCCCTAGACATTCTCCACTCCACTCTGGAACAGATACTTGATGCCAGGGAGTGCCTTGGCCACCACCAGGTAGGTTGGCAATGCTTCATTTTCTGGTTCTGTGACTCTTTTGCTATTCAGACCAGGCTGAGATGTCCTGGCAGGAAAGATGTCTCTTTGCCCAGGACAGCTAGTTACCAGCTGTGTGGGGCACTCACCTGGTCAGTAAGTTCTTGCTCTGACAGAGAAGAATCAGCTGATTATGCTGAAATCCTGTCCCACCTCATCAGACATGCAACTCCATGAGAAAATACTGATCTGAGAAGACCCTGGGGAAAGAGATACAGAGGTGCCTAAGCCCCTGCTCCATCCATTGGCAACTATTTCTTAGGTATTTCCTTTAGGATATTTTTCTAGAAATCTAATTCTCTGTACAGGTTCTTGGGGAAACCTGTCTGCAGCAAAGACAACTAATGAGCCAGATTCTGCGATGCTGACCCTAAATACGTTATTGCAAATGTTTCTGATAAACTTCCTTTTTTCTTTGTGATGATCATTGCAAAAGGAAGGGTTTTATCCTTGGTTTTAAGCAAACGTCTCTCTTATTTGCAAGTTAAACTATTAAAAAATAAAAATGAAGTAAAACTTGACACATTGTGTCTGACAAAATTCCTTAACTGCGTGAGGATTTTGCAATACTTTGATTAAGAACCAGTTATAAATTCTTACAATGAAACTGCTATTATATGGACAGAATATTGCCCAAAAATACCCACTGAGGTTTGTGGCTACTGGGAAATGCCAGATTCTGCAGTTTGGTGTTAATCTCTCTTTGAACATTCATTAAGGAAAATCTTTAAAATGGATCAATGCATTGAGTATAATAATAACAGTAATATTATACTGTAGTGAAGGTTATTTTGCATAACTTTAAAATATTTGCAGAAGGCTCAGCATTTGATGTCTTATATAAGGATCATAGAATCTTTTAGGTCATAGAAGAATTTTAAGATAATCGAGGCCAACTGGGTGTATTTTCACAGTAACAATCAGCAGGTTTGTGGTGTCCCCTGTAGTAACAGCTACAGTGGCAAGAGTCTTGTTGCCATGTTTTCCAACGCAGAAGACAGCCTGTAGAGCCTCCACCTTGGCTGGGGTCAGTCTGAGGGTGTGGGCTGAATAGCTCAGAGCTCAGCTGTGACAAGTGGACAAGCAGTGTGAGTTTCCATGCTAATGTGTCTGCAGGACTTTGCACAGGGGAAGCAGGGCACTGGGGAGAGTAGCAAAATAAATCAAAACTGCAATCAAATGTCACACCTAAGCAGTCAGTGACTTTGGTGTGCTGTTTGGAAATAGGTTGGGTTACCTGTCAGTGTAACAGTTTCTGTTGCTAGGGAATAATGTTATCTGAGGATAAAACCTAAGGAGCACAGACGGTTGTTGTACAAACTTGATCCTTTAAACTCTTATCATGGCAAATTATTCCATTGACGTAAGTGGGACCACTCCTGTGGAAAAGGTCTCGGTTACGTTATCTAATTCTTTCATGACTGAAGTGATCCATTACATACGATTTTGTTGCTATGTGTGTCTCAGTGCATCTTTAACAAAATCCTGGTTTTTAGCAGGAAATCTCTTTTCATAGCCTACCAGTCACTGGGATCAAAGTAATTGTTAAAGACTGGAGGATATAAATTTCTCTTGGAAACAGTATCTCTGCACTTTCTAAACCAAGAGATACAGACCCTGATTTGACTTTGCTACTTTCTTTGCTTGGGAACCACCAGCCTGGAGCCTTGTGCCTGTCTAAGGTCAAAACTTCCCTTTGGTTTTTATATAGGTATTGAAGACTTGTGGTTGTGGGCAAGAGGAATTTAAACTGTAAAAGAAGGAACAGATTAAAATTTAGAATCAAGCCTTCTTTGTTTTTTACCTATTCAAAATGAATTTATGTATTATGATGCAAATTTCTTAGCATTTCCTGAAATATTGATTATTTGAGTGTAAATTATTTTTTACAGATGCTATTTCTGTTGTCACCCAAGCTTCCATGACCTGTGAAACTTCCATGAGCAGAGGCCTATAGTTTGTGTTGTTTCTCTTACCCCACGTGCTTAGGAAACAGTTCCACTGGCTTCAGGAGTGTAGGAATCAAAAGCGCAAGTTGCCTACAGATGCAAATCTTGCAGCCAAGAAGTTGACTTTAATTGCTTAACTTGATAACCTACCTTTCTGTGTCACTCAAGGCAGCTTTATGCAACTTTGTTAAAAAATGCTTGTGTTCTCTCTTCTTTGTCAGTTTCACTGCTAGTTTAAAATTGAAGCTAAACTTTTGGATGCCCATTTTATCTAAGTGTCCTGCTTTAAGCCAGGATAAAGCCAATTTTCCTTTTACTGATTTTGTTTTTTTCCCTTTAGAGAAGGCGGGAAGGGGGTTGAGAGGATTATTGTCACTGGTTTAATTGCTGATCCTAAGTCAAGCCATGACAGGATTAAGAGGAAATCTTGAACCCCTGCCCCCTTCAGTTTTGAGGAAAAAAATTAAAAATTCTTGCAATTGTTTGCATTATGAGCCTGCAGTTCAGGTCCAAGCATGAACTTCCCCCAAATGTCACTCTTTGTAGTACTTTGGATTGTAATTTAGACCTTCTCATTAACAGTCTAGCAAACAATTCTTATTCTGAGGATACCTTTTCCCCAGGGAAACCTGCAATGTTGGTGCTGAAGCTATTTCCTGTTTGGGGGTGGTGGACCAAGCAACAGCAGACTGGTTACACAGAAATGTCCCATAATGATTGAAAACTAGATTACCTCTAATTAGAAACACATTATGAATTCTCTGAAAGGAAAAAACCCAAAAACACAGCATTGCTGATTGTCATTATAGCTGTCACTGTCACACCATGGATTCAGCTAGCTCAACCATTTGTTATGAATAACATTCAGTTTGAATTCTGGCATTTCTAATTGAGTAACTATGAGTATTTTGTCATTATTTCACCAGAGACGAATTGCAACGAATCTGCCTGCAATGTTTATAACCCGTATTTTCTTTAAAAACAGAACCAACATGGTGACCTGCAAATATTTTGCTAACTTTGGTCCTATTTACTTCAGCATTCTCCTCCAGGAGGAATATATTTGTTAATTAAAGGCTGAAAAGGATATTGGTATAGTCCTTGGTTGTCAAATACAAAAGCCATGAGGAAAAAAGATGGAACCATTTTCACAAGTAGCAGACTAGCCCAGAGCTCTTCTTGAAAAACAATGTAAGTAGACTTTATATGTCTGTCCATGTAGAAAACAGACTATCCTTTTGGTTTCATGTCTTTTTCACAAAAGCATCCTTGCCTCTGGTATAACAAAGCATTCAGCACTGCCCTTTTCTAAAAAGCCAATCCGTAGACATTGTTTGGAGCCAGTTTCTGGAGTTCCATGTGAATCTCAGTACATGCCTGTGTAACTCAGTAGCTTGTCTGCTGATAGAGAGGTATGTATGTCTGGTTTACAAGGTGAACCAATGGACAGGCCTAACACCATAAATGTCATTACAGCAATGATAATGAAACACAGTGCAACCTAATTCTGATGATAATTTCTGAAGCTGAATTTAATTCAGTTTTAAATGAGCTTGGCACAAGTATTAATTTGAAGTAATTTTTAGTTCTCATCTGCTGGCTAAAGCTTGCAAACAATAGGCTAAAGGTCTTGCTATAGTGCTACAAACAAGTAAACAAACTTTTCTGCCAAGAGGACTACAGTGTAAACATGGAGTCAGGGAATAATTTTTGACTAATTCATCCTGCATTTGGAAACTGCAGATGCTACACAACAATCTCTACAAATATTTCCCAAAGGAAGAGAGAGCTTCAGTTGCACCTAGTTTATAATAGATCATGTCTGTTAGCTGCTGTTAGCCCCTGTTAGAGGAACACTGTGGACCCAGAGAAGTGTAGGCAGGCTGGCTGAGCATTAGGGCACAATCCCCCTGTGCGGGCAAAGCAAGGCAAGTGTGGAATTTGGGAAGAGGACATGAAAAGCATATTGGAGAAAATGAGAGCATCAAGCTATCAGAAAGCAGCTGCAAGTGTTTCCCTAAATACGCCTGCTGTTCTCTGTTGTGTTTGCAAGCTTATCTGCTCCACAGACAGCTAAGCCAGACTTACTGTCTGTTTAGAGGTAAGAAGGAGCTAAAGGAGAAGTGGATTGAAGCTCAGATTGAAGTCTCCAGTGTAGACTTCAAAGACAAGCCATTTGCTTCCCGTCTTTTCCCAGTAATGTGCCTCACATCGTGGTGTGGCTGTAGATGCAGCGTAGCTCATAGGTCCCACTTCTGGCTCTCTAACACTGAGTGATAATATCTCTGATGCTCACACTTGCCTGATTCTTTTCCTTTCACTCCAGATCTCCCTCCCACCCTGTTGTCTTTACCTGTGTATCTCTAGATGTAGAGAAAATTAATCTTTCTCCTTTTCTTTACCACATCTCCACAAGAACCATTCCCCTTTACAAACAGGCAGATGGTGTTAATCTAAACTGCCCAACACATTAGTGGGAGGGAAGCAGCACTCAGAGAATTATTATAACATTTTATCTGGCAGATGCCACCATTTTTATGGATATGGAAACTTCTTCCCTTTGTATCAGCCTTTGAAATCTCCCTCTGTGAAGTTTTTTGAGTTTAGACATTATATTAAAATATTTTCTTAAACTCAGTAAGTTTTAGTGTGGCTAGAGTCAACATTTTTATTCAGGAAAATTATCACTAAAGTAAATACTATTTTAAAGTAATGAGTGATAAATTTATTATGCTTGGCTAGTTGAACACATTACATTTTTATTAGTAATTTCTGTGGGCTATATATGCATACGTATATATATGTATACACAAGTATACACAAGTACATATGCATATATATGTACATTTGATTTTGATCTAAAAAATTTCTATTTTATATCAAATATTCCTACAGAGAACACTTAAAATCAATTAACGCTAACATTAAAAAAAAAATACTAAAAAGCAGAGTCAAACTAAAGAACAGCTAATCCTGAAATATGTAAGAATGTCAAGCCAAATCTGGAAAGCATTTATTAAAAAGGCAGGAAATATTTAAAAAAAAATAAAAAAGAATCAATGTTTCCTTCTTTGACTTAAAAAAAAAAAGTCATATTTTTAATTAGCTTTCCTACAGTTTTAATCAAATAACTATAACTAATATAAATACGAGAAGGAAAGAGTCAATTTAATAAACATCCCTTGGAAGGGCAAAAGCTTTCTGTTTTAGTTTACTTTTACAGAGAAAAACTACATCCAATCCAGTCAAACACTGCATTTTCAAAAACTTTGTGGTTCTGGCTTAAATCCACAAAAGAGAAAAACTTCAAAGTTAAGGATCAATATTTGTTCATAATATGATACAGTTGGGTAAAATAAGGATGGTAACCTATTGTGATAGACAGTGGGGAGGGGGTGATCTCTGACCCTGAATTTCCTTTCTTTTGCTGATTGAATCATAACAAATCCCAAACATAGTTAGGTGAATTTCATTTGCTATTATGATACTATGTGTTTGCTTTTTATATTGGAAGCAAATTAATTCTAGAATGTCTGCACATGTGTAATAAAATAATGTGCACCTCTAAAAGAGCAATGAAACCTGACTTCCCTTTACTGGTGGCCTGTTCTGTGTTCTTTGTGTCTACAGGTGCTTGCTTGCAAGGACCCTTTTTCCCCCACTGGGCAACATGGGAAAGTGATCATAATATCCAGTGACATGCAGTACAGTGGTATGTTGTTCTACCTCTAATGGGCTCAGCAGATGAGAATTAGCAAGGTTCACACATGGAAGCATCTTTAGTAAATCCATTGATAGAGTTTAGGAAAGTGGGCCATGTCTTGGGCTCAAAGCCAGTGACATTAAGTAGCAAGGCAAGTTAATGGATATGCAGAAGAGACTTTGGGGGAAAAACATCACATGTTGCTACATCTTATAGGTTAAAATTTTTCCATTGCCATCTGTTCCTGAAGGGGCAAATTGGATTTCATGAGAATATTTTTTCCACAAAAAAGTATCTGCTTACTGTAGGAAATTAGAGCTATTCATCAGAAAGCCAAACACCTGCAAGCCAAATCTTTCTGGCTGCAAGTATTGATTTGCAGTGCTGTTTTACCTCTCAGGAGGGTGGCAGCCTGGGGCTTCACTTCCACACTCCTTGTGAGGGGGCTCAACTGCCACATCTTTACTGCCTTATGTAGCTGAGCTCAGGTAGGGACAGGAGCTCGTGCAGCCCAATGGCCACAGCATGTGAGAGAGCAGCACTGCCTGTGAACCAGAATTTGGATCTGAGCTGATTTCTCCCACCGCTCCTTCTGCAAGGACCTTGGGCTGAAAATGAGCTTCAGCTTTGGACACTGATTCTGCTACAGGGAGCAGGGATGTCCGCAAGCACCTGCAAGCATGGCTAGGGAAGTGTTTCTGACTGGGATTTTTCACATGGAAACTTTGTTATTTCATCAGTATAAAAAATAATGAATACCTTCAGCTTTTCCAATTAAAAAGAAATCAATAAGCTCAAATAGTTTTTGGAAAGTAATGGGCCTGACTCTGCTCTGTTTAACTCAAAGAGGCATTACTTGGGCAGAAGATTACCTAGAACTGAAGCTTGGTAATACATGAATTTATAGTCAATGGTTCTATCTAACAACTTTTTGTTCAGAACTGTGTTTCAGTTTTTGTCAAATTGAGCTTTTAAAAGCTGTTGGCAAAATAAAAACTAATCAGGAAAAGTATATTTTTTGTCCAACCCCAAAATATTTAGTTCAGCTTCAAAGAAATGTCTTCATTTTTGGTCTTGGACTATTTCACACATTTTAAAGCTTTTTTCTTCTCAAATTTAGGCCAATTAAAAAAAGTCAGCTGAAAAGCTTTGTTTTGAAAGTTTCTGAAAGTGTTTTGGCAGTTCTAGAATGAAACACTCCATTTTGAATATACTGAAATGAAGTGTTTTGACATTTTAATTTTTTTCTTTGCATTGTTTCATCTGGGACTATTTGCTAAATTCCATTCAAATTCAGGAAGAGTCTCACTCCCTCTGAAATTAACTTGTGTGGTGTTTTTATTATATGTCAGAAAGCAGTGATCCACTAACTCTGCATCAGTTCAACCTTAAATAATGGGAGAGAATGCTTGAGAGGGAACTGATCATATACAGCCACATTTCTCACTCACCTTATAATTACTGCCCTAATGGAGAGCACCCAGGTATGTGGAGCTGCTGCAGGAAGGAGGCAGCCTTCACCTGTCTAGAAGAAGAGCTGACAAACCCCAACACCCAAAGCTGGTGCTGCTTCCTCTTCTCCATCAAACAGGATATTTTTTTTTTCCTCCTCCTTGAGCTCCCATTTGAATCCTATGGCTTGCACCAGTGTTTCTGTAGCCTCTTGCTACGTCCTTCCTGTCTGCTACTGCCTGGATCAGTGCTCCTGCCATTGAAGGAACAACCTTGTCGTTCATGTTAGCACATGTGCTCAGTGCACTACTTAAGTTTTATTGTAATTCTTATTTCTTTCCTGTTCCCCATCAATGAAGACTAGGTTCAGTATACTCCAGTTGCTTTAAATATTTCTGAAAGCCCTTCACCTGCATTAGAATTAAACAGCTGGCATACTAACATTTCTGACTTTTCAGGCTGCTCAGCTTCACCAGGGCCATCCACAGCTCGCACTTTTCTAAGGTCACTGGTATTACCCTTACACATTTCCTGTGTGACATGAGGATCAGGTTCCAGTAGCCAACAAGTCAAAAAATATTCCTGGGAGTGGAACTAAGTAGGTAAGTGCATTCCACATGTCCACTCTATTTCTGGAATTGCTGTGAGAAATAACTGTGATAAAACATAGGTCTGAACCTCGGTACCCCCAAAATCACACAGCAATGCTTTTGCAGCCTGCACTCTGAATGCTCTTGTCTACATAAGCCAAAGTATGCTGGGCCCTCAACTGCTGGCACTGCCTGGTGCCTGGACTCTGAATAGTCTCTGGGCCAAAATTGGTACTACTGTAGTTAGGAATAGCTCCGATAAAATCAGTGTCTCCACCTTTACTCTCTTGAAATTCCAAGCCAGATATGGCCCGTTATGTGGACAGGATCCAGCTGAAAGCTAGGGACCAGATTCTGCTCTAACTCAGGATAGAGTAGATGAGAATTAACTCTATTGCAGTTAACTGGGTTTAATCCCCATGTGTCTCACACTGATACAACTGTTCTGACCTCAGTGGAATTGATCCTAATTGATGCCACTGTAACTGAGATTGCAGTGTGCACTGTTTAAATTCTGTTGGGTGCACGTTCTTCCAGGATGGAAACTATTTGCAAATTATAACAGCCTCTTTCCTAACACTGAGGCTTGCCATATCTGAAATTTTTGGTGGGGTAGGGGTGTGGAGAAAAGGATATAAAGTGCTACCTTGTAGACTAAATCCTGTAGTGTTCTGCTAAATTGTTAGTTATTAATTAGGGGACTAGAAGACTCCAATCCTCTCATCCTAATATAGAGAATGTATTCTAAGATTACCCAGGAGAAGGGAGGAGGTAACTTTAAGAAATTCACAACAGCAACATGGTGATTCTGTGCAGGCCTCCTTTTTATAAATGGACTTTCCTGCTAATTGATTTTTCTTGCCTCTGCAGCTTCTGTTTTTTCCAGCTTTACATATTATGTTTCTGAAGCGTATGATGAATGGGATGCTGTGCAGCTGAGAGAGCACGGCTCAAATGGCTCACTCAGCATTCTCATACTGAACTGACTGGCTGAGTTGCAGCTCTCTAACAAGGGGAATAGTTGCTCAAAAAACCACATTGTTAAGCCTTAAATGCAACATAAAGAAGCCTTTACCTAGCAAGATATTATACACATATATATATATATATATGAGTGTGCCTATATATTTATGTAAAGGATATAAAGTGCTACCTTGTAGACTAAATCCTGTAGTGTTCTGCTAAATTGTTAGTTATTAATTAGGGGACTAGAAGACTCCAATCCTCTCATCCTAATATAGAGAATGTATTCTAAGATTACCCAGGAGAAGGGAGGAGGTAACTTTAAGAAATTCACAACAGCAACATGGTGATTCTGTGCAGGCCTCCTTTTTATAAATGGACTTTCCTGCTAATTGATTTTTCTTGCCTCTGCAGCTTCTGTTTTTTCCAGCTTTACATATTATGTTTCTGAAGCGTATGATGAATGGGATGCTGTGCAGCTGAGAGAGCACGGCTCAAATGGCTCACTCAGCATTCTCATACTGAACTGACTGGCTGAGTTGCAGCTCTCTAACAAGGGGAATAGTTGCTCAAAAAACCACATTGTTAAGCCTTAAATGCAACATAAAGAAGCCTTTACCTAGCAAGATATTATACACATATATATATATATATATGAGTGTGCCTATATATTTATGTAAACACACACATTTGTGTATGTCTCTATATATAGAGAGAGTAAAAAAGCAACTCTGTCTTCTTTTGCTTGCACTGGAAATATTCAGTTTGTCAGCCTGACTTTTTCCCCTGTTAGCAATGAAAGTTGGCCAGGAGTCCCAGCGTGCCACAAGGAATCAAGCCGTGAGGACACTGAGCATGCCTGGCAGGGCAAGGTGACAGCGTGTGACCTGCTACCGTACCCGAGGCAGGGGTGTGGGGCTGGCTCAGGTAACTCTTGCAAATGAAGCACAAAGCCAAGCTCAGAGCTGCTTTGGCTGTTTACTCTTTCAAGAGGCATTGAGTGAGGATTTTTTATTTTTGAAAGCTGCAGGGCTTGTGGCCAAACTTTCAGAATCAAACCAGAATATTTCATAGTTTTACCTATAAATACACTCATGGCATATTCCTACTTAATCTACAATTATTAGAAAAGCTGTTCTAAGACCTCATGTACAGAATGACTGCTGAAAACAGGCTGTCAGTTTGCTCTCTCTTTGCTAAGGACACTTCATTTTTATACCAGCCTTTTTTATCCATGCAGGCTGTTATCCCAGTCACCTCTTCTGTGCACTAACTATCTTCCATTACTCAATCTTTTAAATTGTATTTTCTCAATTTTTTTATTCCTCTCATAGCATTTATCTATTAGCACTTTCTCCTGTCACTCAACTTTCTGGAAGGCGACGTGCTCCACTGGACCTGATTCTTAAGTCAAAGTCCTGCAAGTGGCCATATGACAAGATGGCTGATTTATGGTTCTTTCACTCCCTCTGGTAGGACAGCTTTCACCAGAGATGCTAATATCTGCTTCCAATATGTAATTAAAAGCAAAACACGATGAACTGATGCTAAGTGAAGCCAGACATTCAGCTGGCCTAAGATGGTGCAATGTCTTAATGTCTACAAACAAGATTGACTGACATTGTCAGGGCATGGTGAACCTACCAGGCTTACAAATGCCCTGGCAGTGAAACAACCAAGCCTCCTGATCTGTTTCACTACAAGTGCTGCTTCTGCCAGCTGCAGGCTGGAACTGGACCATCTTGTCTGGATCTGTGTCTGAATCTAAACCTGCTTTGCCATTGTGGTGGACATAAAACCCTGGTGTATGAATGATTCATGCTTGTATAATTAATATCAATTGTTTAACCAGAAGCAATTTCTAGATAAAGTATTAAAATCATATTACATCTAAATACTGCTGTGTTTTTTGTTTACGGATAGTAGGGCTTAAAACTCGGCAATGAAAAATAATACTTGATTCAATTATATCTAAGTGCATCAACAGGAGGTTATATTCATAGTGTCATCAGCTATGATCAACTTGAAATCAGAAAAACATTTTTCACTGATTTGAGGCATAAAAAAATGCTCATAAACTTTTCCCAAGTACCAATGTGATTAAGAGTTACAGCTGGATAATGCATTTCACCTGTTTAACAATTGAAATTTAACAATGAAACCTGAGTAAATGGTACTAATTAGCAGTATTGTCAGAAACAAAAATGTTTCAGCAATAAAAATTGAATAGTATGTTATCTTATTCCTTTCTTACCTTTTTTTTGCGGGATTCTTATTCTGCATTTTCAGATTGGCTGATGATCTTTTCGGTTGGACTTGTCTGTTGGGGAAGAGAATGAGGGTTTTTTAATAGATGAAAATCAAATAGTTGATAAAACATATTATTCATTTTTAAATTGTTCTTATTTTACCTGGTATGGCCTTCAGAGTTGCTGCTAAATGTTTTTATCTGCACCTTGCTCATATATTAATTTAATTCATTCTACAGTAGAAATAGCATCTTATACTAATGGAATTGACAGATGTAACAGTTTTTGAGACTGAGTGCTATAGTCTCATTTATGGCAGTGTAACTTCATTGCAGGTTCAGCTGAAGCCTTTCAAATTGGAATGGATCAAGGAATAAATTCTTACAGTATGTTTTGCTAAAATCAGACAACAGTTTTCTGTTACTGTTATTTAACATTTATATAGCAGTAACATCAAGAAGTAGCCCTCTATTATTTTAATGATTATACTGTCTTGTTTAGGTGTACTGGTAAATCCCCTACCTTGGTATGGTGATGAGAAAAGACAACGTAAGATAGATAACTATTCACAATGGAGATTAAAGGGCTTAAAATTTGGTCCCAGTCCAAAAGCTGACAGGGTAGATCATTCCATGGCATCAAGACAAACTGATATGAAATTGCATTGATTACTATAGCTGCTGCATAGCCTCTGCTGCTGCTGTACCCAAAGGCCCTTGGTAGGGTCTCTCTTATGTACGCTGCTACTACACTTGCAGTTTGCATTGGCTTTGTGAATAATACACAGTGCAAAAAAACAACACTGCAGATGTAATAGGTGTTGCCATGTTTCAAAGTTCAGCTGTTCTGGAATGATATATTTTAAAAGATTGAAGGGTGTGGCACCAGTTTACTGTGCAAGGGAAGATTTTTTTTTCAACTTCTGTCTTTCAAACACAAGCAGAGAACAGGAAAAATGTTTTTTTTCTTTAGCTTGTCATATGTAGTAATTAAATAAACTTTCCACTAAGATAACATATGGAAAACTCTGATTCCAAAGAGAAAATAAATCTAGAAAGATATGAATGAGTGAAAAGGAAGATAGAGATGAAAATAGCCATATAAGTAAATGTTATAACATAAACCACAGTAATATAATATTATTCTTTCTGTCATGTTTGTATACAGTAGTAAAGCCTTATTACCTGTTTCTGTGGTCACTCTTTCACGGGTTCTTCAGCATCCCCTGTTGCAACAAGCAGCAATTTGAAATACCTGTGAGACTGGCCTCTCCCAAGACACCTATTGTGGGTTGTTTCCTAACTAGTGATTTCGACTATTTTAATGGCACAAAGAATTCTGTGTTTTGGCATGGAGATCCTTATCACTCAAAAAATGAATACAGTATTCATCCATTCACAAAATGACATTATGAAAGCAGCTCTTTTGCTGATGTGGTGACCATAGAGTTGCTTGACATTATTCTGGTAACACAATTTGACTGAATATACATTTTGACATCCAAGAAACAGGAACACTGATGGGAACTGATAGACCCAATGTCAAAAGTAGAAAAACTGACTGCAGGGCACCCAGAAAATTAGTAGGTGGATTGTAAGAAATCCCATTCCCAAAGAGAAAAGTCAATGAACAGAGGATTGAAAAAGTAGAAAGACAAAGTAGAAAGACAAGGCAAAGAAAAACTAAGTTTTATGTTCCTTTCTTAATAAAAACCCCAAACAACAAAGAGATGCTAAGTGGAATTTTAAAGCTCAGTAGATGCAGACTGAGGAGTAGTTAGTTTTAAGCTAAATAGCTGAGATTCAATATTAATATTTCTGTTTCTGCTACAGCCTTCAAGAATAGCTGGAGTACCTCATTCTTAAGCATCCTTTCTCTTTATATTCTTTTTCTTATTTCCACTATAAACATGCTACAAACAAAATGCCATCCTAAGGAGGACTAGCATTTGTAGACATCTTTTGTTGTGAACATTTCATTGCAGAACCCAAGATGTTTTCTTAGTTACCTCAAGAACCTTTGTAAAGACTTCTGCTTTCACATTTAAGAAGTGTGTTTATATATTTAAATCAGCCCAAACTCCAAAATAAAAAACAAACTGGTTTTGGGATCAACCTTTCAAGTATTTTGTCCATTCCAAACTGAGCATTTGTATGTATCATAGGTTGGTCACTTTTCCTTGTCATGGAGTGATAATATGTAAAGAGCTTGTGACAGGGCTTAGAGCAGAGCTGTGTTAAATAACGCAGCACCAAGAATTCTGTATTAGCACAGTCAACAAACTCCTCCAAGTAAATGATAAGATTTACATAATTTGCCACCTGCTGACATCATGTCTCCCTTTGCACTGACTCCAGTATCAGACTATTTCTGAAGCCAGCCAGAAATACTTCATTATTCTGATGCTTTTGAGCAGTCTGTGAAGACCCTGAGCAGCAGCTATCGGAAGCTGGGAGACTGGCTAATATTATTATATACTTACTGTTCTCTTATATCCACACAGTGGCAAAACAGGCCTCTGACTTGCTTCAGAGTGGCCATTTCTATTGTCAATGCAAAAAACTCTACAAACAAAACCCAGTCAAACAGTCATCCAAAAGCACAAATAATAAGAAACAATTTTGTTAGCAAGAAATTATCCTGAAATCAAAATACTGAAAATCCACAAAAAGGAAAAAAAATAACTTTTGTCTAAGTGAGTCCATTTTCATGAGTTCTTGGTTAGAACATTTACATTGATAGAGCTGCAAAGTGTGTTCTATTTACAAATATAAACACTTGATCAGCAAAAATGCATCAGCACACTTGAACAGTGTCAATGATGACATAATTACACTCACAGTTTCCTCTCTGTAATGATTTTTAAATGTCAGCAGTCATTTTTTGTCTAATTGTAGCCTGTATGTCAGCACTTCCTCTTAAAACAGCATGTTCCTCTCTGCTGGAATTTCACACCTCTCCACTCACTCACTCACTTCACCAATGAAGATAATGAAGATGATAGAGGGCTGCAGCATATTTTCATTCTTGTTCTGTTTTACCATTTAACATCAAGTAGGCAGAATGTTGAATTTATTATTTTTTTAGATACAGAGTTTGATCAGTTAGGCTCTGAATAATTACTTTAATGAAGAAATCCAAAAGTAGGTTTTGTTTTTTTCTGACCCCCTGCTAGTGCTTTGCTAATAACCTGTTTAAAATCATGGGCTTATGATGAAAATATTCTCACGTGTCTATTCTGTAAACTGCCCTCCCTGGAGATGGCTTCCCTGCCATGCCAGACAGGCTCTTATCCAGGTCTGTGTTTAACACCCTGTGAAAGCAGGTGACTCCTCTTCTGCAGAGGCAGCCTGTTTAGAGATGATGTCTCTACTGTCTCATGCCATGGTCTAGAAAGTGACTTTTGAAATGCTATTTTGCATGGTCCTAGGCCTCCAGAGCCAACAGCATAACAAATAGGTGCATCTAGAGTTCATCTCAGAGCTCTCTTCCTGTTTCCATAGATCACAGATCACATCATCAAGTGTATGGAAGTGTATCATTTGTGCAATGAACTGGAAGCTCTGCATTGAGGTTTGCAGCAAACATTTTCCACTCATCTGAGCATACACTGCAATTGGAAACAGGGGCCAAAGAGGCTTTCTTCAATCCAATTTGCTTATAACTCATGTTTAGCTCTCTGATGATGCTTAACTCTAGGGCTTAGGAGATAAAGCTTATAATTTACTAGCCCATTTAGTATCAAAAAAGGTGAAGAGCCATGAAGAATGCACACTGTGAAATCAAGTCATGAATTAATGCTGAGATGCCTGATTAAAAAATAAAATAAAATTATTGTCTCTGGTTACAAATACACACACCCAGAGACATGTTAACCCTACTTAGATGTCTGAGTAGCCCCCAAAAGATAGGTGAATGAATGGATGAATGAATGAATTGAATAAATAATGTGCAGGTGGGGGTGGTGAAAGTGTGTTTTCCAAAGCTCATGATAACATCCGAACAGACACGTGACACACACAGCTGTGTATGTGCACACGGTGCTCATGCATATATTCATACAACACATATTCTGACCTGGTTCTCTTTATAGTTTATGCTTCATTTTCCTTTTTGACTAAATTCTGCAGAAATATTCTGGAGTTGTTGGAAAGGGCATTATTTTTTTTATGTTTTTATACTAGTAATGTATGTACTTGTGAGCTGTATGAATGAGTAGACACAATCTGAAAAGAGACACTTCCATGTCACCCTGCTGCAGTGCGATATCCCCAATGACCATTTCATTAAGGAAACAGAAAATCCAAGAAACAGAGATAACCTGAGCTAATTCTCAACCTGTCAAGGAGTTTTTGAGTTTATTGCTGAGTCTGAGTATTTTGGTTTGAACCTCAAGCTTTTTAATTAACTACAAAAGGCAAAATGCCTTTCCACCCCTCAACAGTTCAATGGGAGGTAATCTGCAAAAGAATAAAGGGAGTTTTCTATTTCAATGGACCCAAAGTATTGGATTGTTAGCGTTATATGTAGGAATTAAGTTTATGTTTTATGTTAAAGTCAAGTATTCCTATAGCTTCAGATAATTAAATGCTGCAGAGAGAACGTCACATTGTTCATTTCATGTCTAATGGTGGTGGGTTCAGCCTGTAGGAGTACAAAAAAAATCCCTATATTGAGATAGTTTTATAGCTTTTTAAAATAAGACTGTTAAGGTCTGTGCTGTTTGGCAGATTATTCATGACTCAGTCACTGCATACAGGGCATTGACTTCTGCTACATCTGAAGGTGCCTGACATCTCTTAAAATCATGCCAAAAGTATTTCAAACTGGCCTCTCAGAAAAATGATGCACATTAAAATTAGAGACTACATCTAAAAACTTCAGTTGATTTGCTTCATATGAACTTGAATTGAATCTCAACCTTACAAAACAGGGCATATTAAAACCTAAAGACAGCTGAATGGTAACCATGACAACAGTCCTACAAAAACCCGTAAGTATAGCCAACATCTGCATATCCATGAGGGATAACACATTATTTCCTACACTTATTAATATCAGTTCATGCTGTGGGTGTTACTTTTCATCACCAAAACTGTAATTTATACAAGTTTATCCAGATAACAACAAAACCAAAGGTAAGTCAGTAGGGTTTTTTTTTTGTTGTTGTTTTTTTGGGGGGGAGAGGTTCGTGAGGGTTTTTTTTGCTACTCTGACACAGTCCATAGTTCCAAGTTTTAGATCTGGGTACAATACAGTCTCAAAATATTGTCTCAGCTTTAGAAATATTTCTTTTGGTGAAATTTGGAGCTGTAGCCATAGGTTGTGTTCCACTGAGCCAAAACTGAGCCAACAATTTTTTTTCCCCACTTTTTTTTTTTTTTTAAATGGTGGCAAAAAAGTGACATTTTTTCATTGCTTTATTTTAGGAAGAGGGTTAGTGATTTTTCAAATAAGTTGTTATATTAAATTAAACTTTATTCTGTCTAGATGTCTGTTATTTTTTCAGGACTATCCTTTAGTTTGGACTCTTGTCAGCACTGAAGTAAAATGCTTTATGTCTTATTTTTATAACTCATTTCACCACAAACAGGGTGCATTTTTAA
This sequence comes from Chaetura pelagica, assembly GCF_000747805.2. Classification (NCBI taxonomy): domain Eukaryota; kingdom Metazoa; phylum Chordata; class Aves; order Apodiformes; family Apodidae; genus Chaetura; species Chaetura pelagica. The sequence continues at coordinate 2,399,285 of NW_009953929.1, read as the reverse complement.
TCACTTTTTCTTTAAGTTGTTCATTTTGGACAGAAATACGTTTAGTTTATTTTGAAGTGACCTGCCAAGGGGCATTTTCCTAAATGCAGGTTTTCTAATCTTTAGTTAGTATCACAAATACTTTTGCTGCCTACATATTCGTGCACTGAAAGGTTGTATAGAGCAAGTCACTGAATTCTACATGTTCTGTGGGACTATGTGAGGAGCTACACACTCCCCTTTTACGCAGTGAACAAAAGCCAAATTCTTCCTTTTTTTTGTTTTGGTCTGAAATGCTAAAGCTATAGGTGCAATACTGAGGGCTGAATGCTGATGATCAGGCCTTCTTGGGTGGTATCAGGCTAAGGCTTGATGTTGCTCTATAATTCATCTGCTATCTTTTCTTTTGCTATTACATTGCTTTCCTGGCCTCTTCTGTATTTACTGAATAGCACAGCTATAGAGTTTACTATTTCTTTGCAGATCTAATGAATTGCAAATACAATGTTCTTTCCCCTATCAAGACTTGACCATGAATAGTTCAGTTACTATCAATCAGAAGCACCACACACACAATTTTTATGTATTTTTGTGTGTGTGTGTATGTATTTAAAGTGTAGCCCACTGACAATGCACCTTAGTCCATTAACTAATCTGGTAAACTATGTTTAAGTTTCCCTAAGTAGATCTGCAATAAAACTTTTTAACCCATTCCATGCTTTGGAAATTAGACCTGGTTGCATCTGGCTTGTCCTCAATAGCTGTGCCTGCAGTCTCAGGATAGTGACTTAAGTGACCTTTCCCAGTATGCAGGCAGAAATGTTGTGTTTAATACATTTTGACTTCACCTGTCTAGAGAACCTGGTTGGCTTTTCCCAGGCTAAAGCCAGACTGTAAACTAACACATAAATAATATTAAAAAGGGTGTCAGGATTTGACTGCAAACTGCTGCCCAAAGTAGCAAAATTGTATAGATACCAGAAAGCTGGGGAGGGACTGTTTACAAGGGTGTGTAGTGATAGGACGAGGGCCATTGGACTAGAGCAAAGTAGATTTAGATTAAACATTAGGAAGAAGTTCCTTACTCTGAGGTTTGTGAAGTACTGCAACAGGTTGCCCAAAAAGGTGGTGAAGACATTCAAGGTCAGGCTTGATGGGGGTTTGAGCAACCTGATCCAGTTAAAGAGATTCCTGTTCTCTGCAAGTGGGGGATTAAACTAGGTGACTTTTAAAGGTGACTTCCAGCCCAATGCGCTCTGTGATTCTATTCTATAACGAATTGCTTAAGGTTGTAAAGAGACCTCCAAAACTTGAATTTGTACAGCTCTCCTGGTCTTAAATATAGGGCTCTGTTTCTTGCCTTTTCAAAATAAAGCATTTTAAAGAGGAAAATTTCCTTGTCTGATCCACTTGCCTCTTCCAGGGTATAGGTAGTTTAGGTTGGATTAATCCACAGATAAAGGACTGACATTCAGGCAGCAGTTGTTAGATGTATTAGTGACAGCTGAAGTGATGGTGACATCTGCATCTTATTCGTATTTTTCAGCCTAAATT
>NW_009953929.1:2362745-2397695 GCF_000747805.2 Chaetura pelagica | reverse complement strand
CAGTATAGCCTATCTCTATCTGGATGTCCCTCTCCTTTATCTGGCACTTATTGGATGAATGCTACTATAAAGTTACCATGAGATAGTGCTAAGGACACAACTGCACCTCATTAATTGCTCTAAGCAATAACAAATTCAAGGGAAGTGACACCCTGGAGGCTTTAACGGACAGAATATTCATGGCATGAGCAATAAAAACCTGTCAAGCTGTCCTCCTGGTGTGACCCTCCCTCTGATTTTTCACTTAGCCCAGGCACTGACCTTGGGCTCTCTCTGGACATGCACTACTGCAATGACAACAGTTTGTGCCTGCTGCTGGCACCATGTGTCCTGCAATCAGCTTCTGTAACCAAAGCCCACTCAAGATGTTGGGCAGAGGTCCCCCCTGGACTTGGCCATAGCACTGCTGCACCTTTGGGTGTCACCAACACTAATGGGAATGGCAAGCAAGGCCGTCATACTCCTTCCATCTCAAATGCTGTTATAGCCTGAGAAAACTTGACAGTAAAGCAGTGTTATCTGGGATTTGTGTTGCTGTGATGCCAGAAATTCTCTAGTGAAATAGAGTATGTAGAAACATAAGCATGTGCTAAAATGCCCTCTCTCCTCCCAAGCAAGACAATACTGTCACATTGAACAGAACAAAACAAAGATTTACCAGCACAATTGTGGAAGGCATTGCCCTGTGTGGCTCTGTGCCTGTCCTGGTCTTGGCACAGAGTCACGCTGAGGTGTCTAGGACCCACGCTAGTCCAGATAGTAAGATTTAAATTCTAGTTTGTAAAGAAGTGGGAGAAGAGAGGCTCCCTGTCTTACAGTCCTCTGTGAAAAGTTACTGCTTCCCCAATGGTTAGAGTCTTTAGGAGAAAAGCAACAAGCTGATTTATTTCTCCAGTAAATTGGGAAAACACATCCTTTACTGCTGCAGAGGTTCCTAAATGAAGCACAGATGGATGGCTGCCAGTAAAGCCTTAGCATAGTAGTTGGCTAGGGAACAAGGATGCCCTGGCAACCACATGTTAGCAAGGATGCTGCATAATATTTAACAAACTGTTGTGAGCTAATGCTGAAGGTGGAGGAAGGGGAAGGCCTGCTTCCCAGTGATTTGCATGGGAGCTGCTGAAGAGGAGGAGGTGAGCACTCCTCATCAATGGAGAACAAAACTGGAGTGGTGGAACCTTAGATGTTCAAAGCTAGAGCCTTCACTGATTGTGCAGGAGTACTTACTCTTTCTTGTTTCTGCTGGAAGATACAAAATGTGACAAAATGCCTCACCATCATAGGATGGAAGATGTAAGGGAAGGTCATACAGGCTCTTTTTGAAAATAACACAAATTTAAAGCTTAAGGAGAGAAAGAGGGAAAAAGCTGGGTTATGAACTGTAATTGCTTTAAACTGCACTGATGTGTCTTTGATCCTTGATTTAGTTTTGTAACTTCGATCTCTTCCTTTGTGTAAGTAAGTACATATCAGTGCACTAGTAGTTAAGGAATAATTACAGGTTTATCATAGGTCCTTGCTCTCCTAAAAAAGTGATCAGGTCACTTCTTGTATGTGGAGGAGGCAAGGTAAGTTCTCTTCAGACAACCACTACATGTAATTTGATGACCCCACCCTAGGGTAAAGGTTTTAATGCTTTTATAAACCTGAATTCTGAAAAAGACAATAGGGGACAGACAATTATCTTAAATAAACCTGAAGAATACCATTGCTGTTGCAACTATTTACTGAGGCCTGGTGGGCATGTATATTAATTCTGCCTGCTAATGACAGCCCAAAATCTGTCCGGTGCAAATTATGAGGTGCAGGTGAGTCTGGTGACTTCCACAACCCAGCACATTCATTCACCTGGAGGTTCCTCTTCCAAACTTTTGTGTGATAGGAACAGCCACCCAATGTGCTTAACATTACAAAAAACTCAGTTCCTTGGGCAGTAGAACAAACTTGGGGGGAGATCCCAAGTATTTCACAAAGATGGTATAAATCTTATTATTTCATAGTATTAGTTAATATTTATGCAGTATTTTTAATTCCCAGGGGAGTCACTTTCAAGTTGGTATAGACATTATTATTACTGCTATAACTGACAGGAACAATATTGTTCTCTATAATCTACACAAATGCTAATACTCATTTGTTTCTTAAGAGTACTTATGTGCTTTATTCAATTTCTTGTGTATTTTTCTGTATTTTCTGATCTACAGGAACTTTCTAATTATATGGAACATTGATGATTTGGGATTGGTTTTTACTGTGTTTTTTTTCACGCAGAGTTCTGTGGAGGGTTTGCTAATCGTGTATGTGTGTGCTTGAATTAAACCCTTTAATGCTAGGGAAGGAAATCAGTTTGACATGGAATTCAACTGCTGTTGTTTTTGTAAGGAGGAAAGGCCTGCTGGACTTTAGTGTTTGAGTATATCTGGTTGACTGAACTGTTTCCTCAAGGAAGTATTCATTCAGTCAGTGTTCCAAAGGGTTAAGAAAACAGAAACCCATAGTTTTACTGAGTTGTTGTTATGTACGTTGCCAAGGGAACTGTAGCTGGAATGTTTAATTGTGTTGTTTCTCCCCCCAACCCACAGGAGTGAAGCTTGTGTGTCTTGGTGTTCCCTAATCCTTGCAATTAGCTTCTATGTGGCAGGGGACTTATGGGGCTGAGTCAGACTAGTACTTGTTAGTGACATTAGGAAATATTCCCACCATGCTGGATGGAGTGAGTTTAGCATCATACTCATTATTAATGTGAATCACAACCAAAAGCAGAAAAGGGAGTATATTAAAAGCCTCCCTATTGCTTCTCCTTGTACCCCATGGACTTCTTTTATTAATATATGCTATAGAAATTAATGATCTCCAAGGAGCTCTTCCTAAGACTTGGGTAAGAGAAAACATGAGGTTGGTTGATCTTGACTCAGATTTATAATATTTGTATTGTCTTGCCTCTCATGCATTTCAACATAGCTTCACTAGTGTGAAACTGGAGGAAGTTCTATTGAAACTGTTTCAACAGAGGAGGTAAATTTTAGCCCTATTTACATTCTAATGGTGAAGCTCTTGCACTGTGAACAGATCAGTCTGCAGAAAAGTCTAATCAGGTGCTCCTTATTGCCAGATCAATTGCTATAAGGAAAAAATGAACCTATAAAACTGTAGAGGTTCAGCTGTGACTTAGATCTTTCAAGAAGCTGGGAACAACAACAAGGTCCAAAGCCTTCCATCATGCCATCACTCTCAGACATTCAGACTATTCCAACACCATGTTTTTTCCTAAGCAGGGCAGCATCCAGTTGAGTCAAACCTAGCTGAGAAGCACTCAACCCCTGGTCTAGCAGGAGGTGTCCCTGCCCATGCAGGGGGCTTGGAATCTTTAAGGTGCCTCCCAACCCAAACCATTCTGTGATTCTAAGGTTGAGGCAAACCTTTTTTTCAAGTATAAACTGACCCACACTTTCAGTGATTTATGTATTCTGTTATGTGGGAGGATCAGGAGAATGCTTTCAGTTTTCTACTTGTACCTCCTCCTGTCACTCAACATGAGGTTTTTAATACAGTCCAAGATAATTCTGAAAATAATTTTAGCCAATGAACATGGAAAACACAGATTACCTCCTTCTTTGCAAGGCACTTGAAAGCCCAATGCTTTCCCAAGATGTGGTTTCTAAACACCTAATGATTCTTTTGCCTTTAAGGTTCCTAAGCAGGACTCACACCTTGAGCTGTAAATCCTGAGACAGATACAAGTCTCCATTTTGTCAGTGCTGAGGCAAATAATACACATTTTATCTCTGAAAGCACATCCAGATAAAACAGCAAACTTACCCTTCAGCATGTCCTGGGGTCCTCACATCCTCCAGTTGTCCAGAATGGGAATCATCTGAACTGCAAAACAAGGAGGGAGACTGAGCCACACTCAGGTCTTCTACATCTCAAATCTTATTTCAATCTCTTAGATTTATAAAAGGTAGGAAACTACATCCAGTGATAATAAAATCCTGGGAATTCAATGCTTCTATCGGTGGGCACAGACCAACTGTCCTATTTCCACTATGGTCAGAAAAAGTGAATAGTGGGAAAGCTAGCCTGAGCGTACTGACAGCCCACATTTCCCAACTGTAATTAATTGGATGATTTAAAATAACAGAACAAAGAAACTAAGACCAGGTCTTCATCAGCTCTTGTACTTCATGTCTTTGACCTGTGATGCAAAAAAGAGTAACTCACAATGTATATATATTTTTGTTGTTGTTTATTCTATTATCATATAGTTTTTAGCTTTATGAAACTCCTGCACAGGTTAATTTGACCAGGCATTTCTGCACACTTCTGAAAGCATAACATAGGACTGGACTGAGGAGTATAGGCAGGAGCTTGCCTGAAGTCTCCTTGGCTCAGGCTTGTACTTCATCACCCAGGTTTATTTAAAATAGTCTCTTAGAAGTCTTTTTTACATATTTAAAGTCTTATAAACTGAATGTAAAGCAGAGGCTCTGATATGAGCTGAGTCTACTATGTAAAAGAAAAAGAACCTATAAAAAGCAGAGGGGAAGTGTAACCAAAGCCCCGCATTCCTCAGAAGAGTTAGTTCTTCAATGGGTGTTAAACTCCAGAGCCCTAACAATTCACGAGGTGCTCCTTACATTTTTTTTAATTATTCCCCCCCCCCCCCCCTCCATTTGCAGCCACAAGGTAAGGATGAGCAAAAATCTGCCTTTTTCTTTTTATTAGCTGCAGGAAACTCTTCTGTTTTGGCAGTGCTTTTTGTCATTCACAAAGTTTGTTTTTCTCTCAAGTTTTTTTGGGAGCTTTTTATTTCCTGTCAGTGTGTGGAGGAGAAAGCTGTTCTCCTCTGTAAGTTATGCGCCCCTTACAGTGCCCCTTAGTTACACAGTACAAGGAAAAGAGAAACAGAATCCATGGCATCAGGCAGAAATGCTGCACTGTATAGTTTGCCCTGGTTAAACATTCCCAGAAAGGGAATAACACAAGGCTGTGGAGCTCTTGAATAACTTTTGGCCATTGTGCTGCACAGGATGCAGGCATTTAGGGTTAAACTGAAACAGTGCTGGATACTGGGCAAATTGGTTTTCAGATCTGAGCTACATAGGTTGGAATAATTTCCTGATTGTATTACTACAACACTGTTTTCTCCATACTTGAAATAAGCAGCATTTGGAGCCTTGAAATCAATACTTAGCAGTCGTGGGACAATTTCAGTTTGATTTAGCTATGTGCCCCAATCTTCACCCACCTTTTTTGATCTGTATTGAAACAACTTAAAGTATACCTTAAAAATAAAGTATTGTATGTACAGATTTTTTGTTGTATGTAATTCTGTCACTTTTTGCCTTGTGTTCTAAAAATTCAGGGAAATGTCAAACTGAGAAGAAAAAATGGTAATTTAATCACATTTTTCAAACCCTGCAAGAGGCAAGGGTTGCATTTTTTGATCAAGTTGGGATAGTCTCACTTTGTCCTCAGCAACCATCTTTAATTCACTTTGTCTTGCTCTAAAATGTTTTAGTGAGGGAAGCTGAGCACTGAATCTAGTCAGCTCCTGGGGCTGTTCTGAATTATACCTCAGTTCTGAATTATACCTCATGGCTAGTGGTCCTTAATCTAATGGCAGAATGGATCAAACCACTGCCTCTAAATAGCAGCTTACATGAAATTTGAATGTACATCTGTAGTTTGAGACGTATGGCAGCTGCTTTTTCTTTACTGCCAATATTTGAACTTTGCCCATTCCCATGCACATGCTTTAAACATGAACCTTCAAGATCAAACACTTTGTATCTGCTTATAGTTAGGCTCTGCCTTAAATGCAGTCTTTAAAGTTGGAAGGACTTTTCAAAACTAACATGCCTATCACAGGCAAAGTCCATCCAAAATGCTGGGTGGGAGAGCAGGTTGTGCATAAAATCACCTTCAACTGGAAAACAACAGTGGAAACGAGACAAAAAAAGCCCTCTCCGTTAAAAGCGCACATTGGATTACATGGTAGCAAATAACATGTTCCCACAGCAAAGGTAAATCAGAACAGCCCTTTTCTGATTTGTAATATTATAGTAAACTATGAAATATGGTTTCTTTGCTGTTCTGCCAATTAGTAACTTTTTGTTTTGTTCAAGTAATTAGTTATTGCAAAAACACTGAGGCAAGCATGCATCCATTGAATCAAACATTTCAGAACACTCAGATGCTGAGGATGCTGGCTTGTATCTTACTTTTCTGGCACGCTGTAGCCATGTAGAACAACAACCACCACCACCACAGAAGAACCCACGGCTTTGGTTAGCCCCTGCATTTTTACACTGGGATATACACAGTTTACATAAAAGTGTAATTCGGGCAGTCAAAGCTAACAGTACAGGGGGCCTCTATAGGGGAAAACACAGCCCCTAAACATGCTCCCCAGAGCCCCCCCAGTCAGGTTCAAAGAGTGCAGTTTTAACCATACCTAAGATGAAACCCCCACCAACTTTTACAGAGGCCACCTTCTGCTCACAAAACCTAGTCCCTTCCCTGCAGGCATTTGGGATCCTTTGAAATGGAAAATTTATACCATACTGAAATAGTTCAAACTATAATAAACAACTAGTGCCATCATTCTGCTGGTATTCAGAGTGTAATTAAACCTGAACCTTGTGTAAGTACTCCATTTGGGGTGGGAAGGTGGTGATGTGGGGGGACAGGCAGGTCACCCCTTACGTTCTTTCCCAATACAGCATGTTTTCCTGCTTATCCCCCCCCTCTCCACTCTCTCTGTAGTGAAAAGCGCCTTCCCCTCCCCATGCAGACATGGGCCATGGGGGGCTTGTGGGCGATTATATAACTTATAGGTCAATTTGTTGTTTCGGCAGAAGCTGCAAGAATGTGGTATGTTGGCTGAAGCTGTTTGTTTGCTTAAGTTCTCAGAGTTGAATGAGGTCATTTTCTCATCTTCCCTGTGTTTTCTCTATTTTCCACAGACCTGCCAGCCTCAAACAACACCCTCTTTCTTCACATTAGAAATGGAAACACGTCCTCTGCAGGAATTTTCCACTTAATAGCTCCTGCTTTCCTACCGGGGGCCTCAGTGCACCACCACTGCAATGCTGTATTTCTTTCCACTGCAGTTTGACATTTTGCAGTCAGAACAACGAGCAGCATTCACTCCATCTCGATTTTTGAAAAAAAACTATCTCTATAGGCATACAGAATGCATTCAGTGCAGTAATCACTAGGGGGAAATGGCAAAGGTATTTAAACATCATTGCATGTCACAAAAGATATGACATTGTCTACTCATAGCAATCTTTTATACAGTCGCTTTTCCTTACTCCCCTGTTCATCCCCCCTTCAACCCTTTATGCACCCACAGGCACACACCAAGGCCTCTGCCCTGCTCTCCTATTACCAGACAGTCTCATTTTCTACACTTGATTATAATTGTTTGCCTTTTTGCGTTATTTCCTTTCCATAATATTTGCAAGCTGTATTTAATGTATTTTAATATCACTGTGAGGAGCAGAAATTCAGATAGCAGATAATCTAAGCAGTGAACAAATAGCCTGCTTTAAAATGCACAGAGTGACCTGTCTGAAAGCAGCAATATTTGCAAACTGTTTACTGCTGAGATGTGATGATGTGATCTGAAATGCAGCAGCCAGAAGAGTGGAGCAAAATGGGATCTCAAATACTCAGCCATGCGCAACCTGTGATTATTTTATGTTGTTTGGGGTTGTGTTTTTTTTTTAAGTTAAAGCTGCATTATAAATTATTAAAAGCTAATTTATAAAAATCCCTTTCCTGTGTCTATGAAGTATTTTTTATTTCCTTTGCAGAAAGGTACATGTATGGAAGTAAACATTGTTTATTGCTAGAAGGAAGGTTTCCCCTGTCTGCGCAGTGGTAGAGTCTCAGACAGCAAGGTCCCAGTAGGTCAGACTGGCACACTGAATTGCGTATCAAATTAAACTGGTATTCTGGAAAAAGGGTGGAAAGAGGAAGAGGAGTGTTAGTAAGGAGATTGCTTAGGCCAGGAGGGTGGGCCACTGAAAAACAATAAGGAAAAAAATAGGATTGATGATTTGCAGAACACCTAGGGCATTTCTTTCAGGGGGTATTACTTCCACTTTTAACCAGGAACAAGAGCTAGTAAAAAAAAAAACAAACCAGCAGGAGCTGACAGCTTTGTGCTGATCAAAGGGACATAGCATTGAATGCCTTCCTTTGCTAGCTATTTATTAGAGGGAGAGAAGGGCTCCTTTGCTGTTCTACTTGGGAGAGAAGGGATTAAAGATTAAAAAAAAAAAAAAAAAAGAGTGGGACTGCCCTGACTTCTTTGTTCAGAAAATATTTCACTTTTGTGTGTGTGTGTGATGCTGTCCACTATAAGACAAAAACACCTTTTTTTTAGCATTGCATTTCTTTTCTCAAGGAGCAAAATTTCTGGTGACTAGCAATTCCAGCAACATCTTTTTTAAATGTAAAGAAAGTCCCCTTTGGGAAACTTAGTTAACTGTCTTTTAGCCTGATTAACCTAGGAAATAAAGTTAAAATGTACTGCTGGGATTCTATTAGGATCATCAGTTTATAGAGATAACAGTGAAAGGTGTTAAAATGCATTTCACTAGTGCAAGTGATCTCACGTTGTAAAAATGATTACCCCCAGCAGAACAGGGAAGGATTAAGGGGCCATGTCTACATCTGGTAAATTCTGTAAGTGTTTTATTAGCATTAATAGGTGTATTGATCACACACAAAAAAGGCCCGTCAGGATGCTGGTAAACGGCACAGTGAATTAAACCTACTCTCGTAAGTCAGTGAAATGTGATCATCTTTATTCCTAGAATTGCAATAAAACTCTTAAGCGGTCTGAATGAAATTGGGAAAAGTCTGCTTGTATGATTGTGGCTCATTGTGGATTACCTGTCATGTAGAAAGAAAGACTGTTACCAAAATAAAGACTCTCCCATTGCAGAGGCTTTGAAGTGAATTGATATTCTAACTCCAAACCAGGTGGACTACACTGCATGTGAGTTTCGTCACAGCAGCACTATCCGCTCATTTATATTCTCTCAACATTTCTCATAAGTGGATCAGAAAGAGAAAGTCTAACCACGTCCTGTGGTTTTGCTCCCTCTTCCTCTCCTTTGTTCAGGTTGCTACTTCCTTGTGAGAGTAAGACAAGATGGCTGTGCGAGCAAGGTTGAATCACAGAATTATCATGGTTGGAAAAGATCTCTGAAATCACCAACTGCAACTGTCCATGCAGGGGAAAAAAAATCCCAAAAAACAAAACCCAAAACCCAAACCCAACACCCCACAAAACCATAACCACACGCCCCACAAAACCAACAGCACCACACAACTGGCAAAAAACCTACCATGCCCACTAGAGCATGCCTTGAAGTGCCACATCTACACACTTCTTGAATAACTCCAGGGATGGTGACTCAACCATGTCCTTGGGCAGGCTGTTCCAGTGCTGGACTATGCTCAGTAAATAAGTTCTCCCTAATATCCAGTCTGAACCTCCCCTGGCCTAACTTCAGGCCATTTCCTTTGGTCCTGTCATTATTCACTTGGGAGAAGAGGCCAGTGTCAACCTCATTACAACCTCCTTTCAGGTAGTTGTAGAGGGCAATGAGGTCTCTCTTCAGCCTCTTCTCCAAACTAAACCAACCTAGTTCCCTCAGCCTCTCCTCATAGGACTTGTTCTCTATGTAGATACTGAAAAAAATAAATGCTGTTGACCAGACACATGAATAACTCAGCAGATGAATGCTGCAGGATTTGACATGAGCAGCATTTTCCACATTTTCATTCCATTTCCACTGGCAGCCCCTGCATTTTTTTTCAGCTTCAGAGCAACCACAAGTATCAAAATGAAACACCGTCAAATGTGTGGTGATTTTGAAGCAAGTTTTTTAATAAAGTCTAATACCAGCATTAGGTTAGAAAATCTTAAGGTGACAATCTTTAGGGTCCTTCAGCACCACTGAAACAAATCTAAGTCCTTTAGTGGAGATTAGGAATTCAACTCCTAGGAAAAAAAAAAAAAAAGTCCTCATGTGTGTGCTGTAGCCTCCTTTCAGCCTACTACTTTAGCACCATGATAGATGTGATAGTGAGATGAATTATTGACTTTATTGCTAAAAATATTACAGCTATCCATGTTAAAATCCTGTCAGGCAGTTGCCTCTTTCATTCTGGTATTAAACACTTCTCTCTTAGTGGATATTTGGAATATTGTGTATGTCTATCACCACAGCAGTGACATTTGTTATTTTGCTCATCAAAATGTCACCTGCCTATCAAGATATCTAGGATAAGTAGCACTGGGTAACTTCATTGAATCATGCACAAGCTTTTTCTGCCAGCAGATGTATTACAAGAGGCACTTACATTAATGTGGAGTAGCAACAGAAGTCAGCTGTCCTGACTGAAAAGTTGAAGGAATTAACATTTGCCTTAAAAAGATATTTTTGTAATTACTTCACAACATTAAGGAGACGGACGTACTATTAAACCAGTCAGACCCTGACAATGCCAGATTGTTCTTACTGTAACTTGTGTTTGCAAAGAACTTTTCAGATGAAGAGGACTCTGTAAATGATAACCATTGAAGTACTGTATCATTTTGAACGTGTTTAGCTAGGACACTTGTCTACCCTAGAAGTCTGAAGAAATACTTAACTGAGGGTCTACTAAGTAGCCAGATGACAAAAGAGACAGGAAATCGGGATGTTAGATAAGTGGAAAGCAAATGATAAACAGGAAGGCAAAGAAGAAATGAACAGCTAACCCTATAGAAACACGGCAAGGTTTTTAGAAGTGACACATAATGACAAATGATCAACAGCATTTTAAATGTACAGTATTTCTCCACCCATTCCTGGGTAGATCTTAAGTACCCTTCACCGCCTTGGAGTCAGGTTTCAAGCCAAAATGTCTGTGTTACTAGTTTTGCAAGTGCTACTGCTAATTGAAACCACATAATGTTGCAGATCTGAGCTAAGGCAGGCAGAGCATCCCTGCTGAAAAGCTACCCAGCAGGACAAACCCTTTGTTCTCTTTTAAAATGAACTAATTCAAGGGAAATGTTGTCTAAAGCATTACTTCTAAATGTATGCAGAATTCCCCTCCCCCCCCCCTATAATTTTCCTGCTTAGCTATCAAAGGACTTTGCTATTCTTGTAAACTGTAAAAATAGTTTTAATATGCACACTTCATTTCTAGGTGTATAAATTTGTCTTTTGCAGGGATCTTACAAGGCACATATTGTGATCACCGGTGGGCAGGGTAAGTAGCAAAGTCCTATATAATTTCATTTATACCAGAGTAATTTAAACAGTGACAGTGATCACAGCCACAATCAGTAAGTTAACTCTCTTCTTTTAAGACTGTTTTAGTAATTACATCTGGGTTGAATGTCTTCAGGAAGCCTTTATACTGCTTGCTTTCCTAAACCTTTCAAGGTTCCTAACCCTTCCCAGCTCGCCTCAACCCTGGCTGTTTGTTGTGAGTATAGTTAGCTGCATTCCTTTAAGAAATTAGAAAGGATGCAGCTGTCATTATTTCGTCAATCAGAAAATCTAAGACATGGAAAAAATCTTAGGACAGCAGTGGAGTCGTAGAATTTCTATTGACAAAACAGGTTGCTCCCCGATACTTTCAGCAACACTTTCACTTGACCTAAAATAAAAGGGTAAAATATGGACTTTTATCATCAAGGCTTGGATTTCCAAGTGGATCACTCTGAAGTATGTAGATACACAGCACTAGATATCTGGTTTGTTATCCTTCAAAGGCCACCCTTAGCACATTTTGGGGAATAACTTCTTATATAATTTCATTGTAAGCCTCATCATCATTAAAAATGCTGGTGCTATAGCAATAATTTAGCTACATACAGTAAGACCAGTGGAAAAGAAAATATGGCTGTGGCTCAGGCCAGAAGTGGCCAAATCAAAGCAAATTCCTCATCACAGTGAATGGAAAAACTGACAACAACATGTAACTGGTAACATGCAGATAACCTGTTCACTTGCAGCTTGACAATGAAGGCCCTGCTCACCGTATGCTCCTTTTAAATCAGTCCTTTTGGGCAGTGACTTTGAGATATAGAAACACTTTCAGGGATATAAGGACTTACAGAATCCTATTATAGTTTTCTTTCTGAATAGATATGAGAAAAATAAGTTTGATGCAATGTCAAGATTCCAGAAAAAGATTGTGCAGTTTTGCTGTTGAAATTTTGATTACAAAGTAGTAGACAAATAGGTTAGGGCTTGCTTTTCAGTACTATAAAGGATTTGACCTTTAATGATGCTAGTAATAATCCTAGTTAACCATATTCTCATCGTACATGGATTACAATTTAAAATGAAATAACCTCATAAATTGCTACCAGTTTCTGCTTGTCTGCTACAGATTATACACCAAAGATCAAACTTTTAGCATTTATTAGTACTGGAAAATACTTCTGTGTGCGCGTTTTCTCAACAAAAAATTCTTATTTGAGTATGTCAAATAATTTGGTACTTAGGAAAAAATTCCTTCTTGACCATTGCTTATCTTGCTTGTGTGTATGGAAACACAAATCTCAACAATTACATCACTTCTAACTTAAGCAGCTGGTGGCAGTCTAACTATTTATTTTCTTGAGTCCATGGCCTTTGAATACATAGATTTCCAGTCACTGGTAGGTCTCCAAGTAGTGGGAAACCTTTTGTGAAAGAGGAGGAGGGAGGAGTATCCTTTAGAATAAGAAAAGTGTCTGTGGATTTTGTTTGAAGATTCAATGTACAATTAATGATTCTCTATTCAGTGGAAAATAGTAACCCTCATTAAATTAAAGTAAATCCGGGTAAAATGCAGTCTAACTGAAAAAAAGAACTGAGCCTTGGGAATCCAAGCATCATCCCTCTTTTCTGAGCTATGACAAGCAAAGTGTAGATGTATTAGGCTTAAATTTCCAATGAAGAAGCCAGATATTTTGTTGCTTTCTATCATCTGCTGTAGAGAAGATAGGTCCTGAGCTCTGCCAAGGGTTGCATGTTGCTTGTCTGGGCTAATGAGAGAGTTATCAAAATATGAGATTTATGACAGCAGTCAAGGAATTAATGAGTAGCATTATGAAGGCTGAGGAAGCCTTTGCAAATCCCCAAAATAGAGAGAAATCTCTGCCTTGAATCATCTTCTGTTGTGAATTGGTATGGCATCTCTGCTGCAAGTCTAAAAGCGGAATGAATAGACAAAGAGTTTCAGATGTACAAGCTATGCTTAATCACCAAATAATAACAAATAGGAACTCCGCAACAACCCTCTGTGAGATCATGCTCAAATTAGCTACACATTCAAGTTTTACAGCAACAATTTCCTCACTTCTATTTATGGGAATGCTGTAGTATGTGTACCAGCCACAGAACTTCCTGCATCACATGAGATGGATGATTTTCTCATTGTCTCACCCTCTATATTGCTTCATGCATGGTCCCTCAGGAGCTTTTTTTCACTGCAGAGCTCAACGAAGCTCTTCTCAACAGCACCTCCTGGCCAACTTCTGGGTGTGAAGAACAAAAAAAACCTAGCAGAACCTTTCATGGTGCCTAAGAAAAATGTTTTGTCTATGACACTTCTTGTATTAATCCTAGTTATACCTATCTGCTTACTGTGTTTTCATGACAGTGTCAGAGGAACTGGAGAAAAGTTTGATTTTTATGTAGTGTTTTTCATACTGAAATTTTCCCAGTAGTTACAGGCAAGTTCCTACTGTTGTTAGAGGCTGCTAAGTGCTTACTGGGAAAGCAGAATAGAGCAGTCAAGTTGTGGTTAATGATAATTCACTTAAAGCACTGGACAATGAGAACTTGTTTAAGTGGGAGAGTAGGAGAAACCTGACCAGAGACTGAGTGTTATCAGTATATCCGTAGCTTCTTTCCTTCTTTCCTCCCTCACCAAAACTCCCTCTTGGTTCTTGGAACAGAGTAACAATCCAAATTTTACTTTTCATCTGCTCCTTAATGTGCCTTTTTCTCATTCAGCCAGGCATAAAATATTGTACTTTGCTGCATAGAGGATGAAGTGTTTTAGGAGTAGATATCAATGGTATTAGACATCTAAACAATGCAGTTAGGATCACAGCAGGATTTTTCTAAGGTGAAAGCAGAAGGCAATTAATGGAAATTATGACTTCTTCTGCTTTTTTAGCTGCCCCAAAGACTTAGAAAAAATAATAATAATTTAAAAAATCCTCCTTTATTTCCTCTTGAGGGTCACTGGGCCAAGAGCCATCTCCAGAGAAGCAGGGCTGAATCATTTAGATTAAGAGGAAACCAGAATAGTAATTGGAAGCAGTGGACCTTCTTTTACTGTTTCAGAAGAGGTACCAGGCCCATTGGAGCTTGCATTCTTTACTGCAGAGCAAGTTCTATCTCCTGGCATATGTGGTAAAACCCCTCCAGCACATCTCACCAACACTGCATCTTAGACCCACAGATAACGTTGTACTAGTGACCCATATTTACATTCTGGAAATTAATAAAAATAAAGTAAGGCTTAAAAAAACCCAGACCAGCAGTAATTAATCTATTAATTCAAGTAGTGCTCTTGGAGTTGCTGCCTAAACTATCTCTGCCAAATACTTTGAGATTAATTAACACCATGCTATGGGGTTCTCCTGATTAAGTTATTCAATGTTGGATAGAGATCTACCATAGCCATTGAGAAAAAGAGCATTTGGACATCTACCAGACACGTGGAGCAACTGGATGCCTGACTCCTTATCGGCATAAACACCAGTACACAGTCAGGCGTTTAATACAGAATCTGCTGCCCAGAGTTACCCATAACCTTGGAGTTAAAAGCTTCTCAGAAAGTGAAAAGCTCAAAGAGGGTTCTCTTGTGACATGGGAGACTCATGTGGACATTCCTAGATTTGTCATTGCTGAGAAAGAACTTTTTCCAATTTCTTACATGTATAAATCATGCCTCTCTGTATTTCCATGACTTGGCTTTAAACAAACATAAACATAATACAAAATTGATGCCTGAAAGGGAAAGAATATGCTCTTTAGAAGACTGAGTGAAAACAAATGTCAGTTTTGGGTCAACTGAAACATTTCATTCCACCAAAAACCAATTGTTCACACAAGTCTAAATAAAAGGTGCTAGAAGGAAGCCATAAAAGTTATTGCCAGAAGCAAAGCTGAATCTGAGTTACTTTCAGATGCTCTGAGCCTGCATGGCTAGCTTGTGTTCAGTCACTAGAGAAGAAATAGGCATATTTTCAACTGACAGATATGAAAAATATAGTATCCTTTTGCCCTTTTTCTCTTCCTCCTCCACCTCCACTGCAGGTGGCTTCTCCATCATCTACTGTTCCACCCTCCCTCCCTGCTTTGAGCCACAATTAGAACATGTTTTCGTAATTAAAAAAAAGCCTCTCCCTCTGTCCTCCCAGCTGTGCTTCCCACCCTGATTCCCATTATGAATCAGAACAAGTACATGTGTTTAAAATAACAAAAAAACCCCATCTTTCTTCCCTCCCCAGCCTTGCTGCCTTTTTCCACCCATCAGCTCAGCTTCACTGAAATATTCCCTGGAGCCCCCCAGAGTTTCTGCTGAGCTGAAGACACCTCGACCATCCCATTTCTCCTTCAGCATTTTCAGAGCAACACATGATCAGGGCACTGGGAACTGATATCAGAAGTCCCTCTCACATTTGTTTAAGACAGTCTGATGCAATAGGCACAAAAGGTCAAGACAAGGTAGATGGAGGTCCAAAGGAAGAACAAAGGGGTGAAAACTACACTTATCTTCATAAAACTACAGCAGTTTACAATGCAGAGCTTAGCTTCCTGACAAGCAGGCCAGTGTGGGAGCACTTCTGGTATAAATATTAGCTAGTGTGAAGAGTATATAAGAATTTCCTAACTGGGCAGATTTGCGTGTATTTTGCTAGATGGATGAAAAAATACAGGGCAAGGAAACTTGCCCCTGCAGGAGTCCCTCCACTATTCAGGCAGAAAATGAGAAGTTTTCCTTAGGTGGACATAGTGTGTCTAGCAACTTTTCCTGCTATGGAAGTAGGTAGGTTGGTTAGAAATATAACAACATTTTATCATTATGAGAATGATAGCTATGTTCAACACCCTTCTTTGT
Organism: Chaetura pelagica; assembly: GCF_000747805.2. Lineage (NCBI taxonomy): Eukaryota > Metazoa > Chordata > Aves > Apodiformes > Apodidae > Chaetura > Chaetura pelagica. Next base: position 2,381,546 of record NW_009953929.1, on the reverse strand, counting down.
GCCTCAGAACAGTTCCTCTGAATGTGTTTGAGTCAGCATCTATTGGATAACTTAAGACAATCCAAAACAAACCTATTTGCATTCACAGGTTATCAGTAAAAATGCCAGAAATATTTGAATGATACATGTTTTCTGAGAGAGGTATCTGTTGTGTGATTTTCAATTCAAACACTATGGTACCACCTCTTGAAATCCGACCTAGGCTTTTGGAAATCAAAGCGTGCTTCATGCTTCTCAGCTTTTTACATCTGAGCTTTTATTCAGCCTTCAGCTCACTGCTCCATGTCATCAACTGAAACTGAGTTTTCTACCTTACTTCCTTTGGCCTTTTAATGGCAACATGAGTATCTACCCTAAAGTTGAATGATGTTCTATCTGAGTTAGTTGCAAGGTCCAAAACTGTCCTTGCTTAGGCACTTCTATGTAAAGTTTTCCCACAATGAAAAATGCTTAAGATGTTCCTTAATCCACAACAACCATGACCTGCAAGCAGTTGCAAGGGTACTGATTGCTTTAAATGAGCTTGGCAGACTGAAGCAGAAGAAAGTTTTGTGCTTGCCTAACCCAGAGAATTGTGTTAGTAAGCACTGGGCCATGGACATTGGCTTGATTTGCTGCTGGCTGAAAGAGCATATTTTGCAGACAATTTTTGGAGTTTCATATTCTAGAGTTTCCTTTTCCCAGTGTCTCACTTCCATACAAAGAATTTCAGATCTGGCTGATGAACTTTGCAGTGTGCCAAGTGTGAGCCCTGCTAGCAGAGCAGTGCAGATCCTGAGCTCTGCTAAGTGCTCTGAGCCTGCAGGGTGATCAGCCAGAGCAAGGGCCAGCAGCTCACAGCCACCAGGCACGTGGTGAAGTCAAACCCCAAGTCCCTGGGAGGGGCACCCGCCTGGCTTGCTCTGCCTGCTGCACGTGCCCTGGCCAAGCACACCTACTCCTGAGAGCTACAACAGCTTTTCCTGCTTTAAAAACCAGGGCCTAGCTCAAAATTGTTTTATCTCACTAGGAAGTGTTCATAAAGGCATTGTTCAGCAAGGCAGAGGAAACAGTTTAAGAACATATGGCTATCCTAGTATGTGTATCACTATTCCATTGACTATTTCCATTATTCTGTGGATTCTGTGAACTATTTATATTTATTTGTTCAGGCTTCTACAGGCTTCAGAGGCAACGATAATAAGCTTGCCATAGGTAGGTGCCACCTCTCTATACTGAACAATTCATGATCTATCTCCCGATTTTCCATTAGGTGATCTCACAGCCTGTCCAGGCTTTGATGCCTTCATACCTGCTAAAGAGTTCATTAAGACAAGGACAGCTTGATCCTTAAAAAAAGCATAGCGGATGATGTCTCTGCTAGGGATCTGCATTTCTTGCCTATGCTGGGTTCATGTTTCAGAGGTGTGAATCTTGAGAATGTAGCTGATCCCTCAAATGCTCAGTCTCCTTCTCCAGCAGCCTCTAATGGAGAACAACAGCAGAGCACTCCCTGGCATGAGCCACAGCCAGTTTCAGAGCCAACCACTATGGATTTTAGGTTTCCATTTAATAAAACCCGCATCTTATCTGCTCATTAACAGATGTCTGAACAGCTTTTTTACCCACAGCAGGGTTGTTTTTTCCTTCATTCCCAGTAGAAGTTAAAACATGCTTTTTTTTTTCATCCCAAAGCACAGACTGGCTCACTGTGACTATCCCTTGAGGATGAGCTGTCTCTGGGAGGATCACTTGCCTTTCAGCTGAGGTTAGTCCCTGCCCTGGCTGTGCGTAACAGGCAGCTTGGAGATGGCATTTATCAGCCACGTGGAAGTTAAGAGCAGAGGGGCAGCTTGGCAAGTGGCATGTGGCCAGTGCATGGCAAGCAAGGTGGGCTCGAAGGCAGAGGGATTGTGGACTCTCTATAGCAGTTCAAGTATCATAAGCTCAAGGTCAGCCCTGGATGGCATGGATGGTTTAAAGCAAAATGGTTAATAGATCCTTTATCATAGCCAGTATTCTGTACTATTTGTACCAGAGTCAAACAGATCTTGTTCTCCTGCAGCCCCTTTAGTAAGAAACCCTGTCCTGACCCTTCCATGTCAGGCACAAGATAATGCCTTAACACAGAGTGTGCATCTACACAAACTATCTTAACTATGATCTTGATGCTGTGAAGAATCTCTGGTGATGGGAATGACCAAACAAAGGGCAGGATAAGGGAACCTAGGATCCAAAGTACTTGGTTATCCTCTTACAAGAGCAGGGATCTGCAAGTACTGCTGCCTTTCCACCGACCTTCAGGATGGTCTGAGTGCAAAGTGCATTCTAAATACTGTACAAGTATGCCCAGGAAAATAAAAAAAGGTAAATTGAATTATTTACAGAGATCAGGCTGGTGCAGACATTCTGCTGGGGTAATCAGGAAGGGGAGAAAGGATTAATGTCTCTGCATTATTAAGCTTTGGTGCGCTTGTCATAACCTTTCACCAGCTTTTGAATTTACTCAGTAAAACCTGACTACCAGATGGCATTATTTGGCTTTGCCTATGCTTCTGAGACACCCTAAGTATCATCCTGTATTCTATCCAGAACTCCTTGGTGTGTTGTTATACAGTAAAAAGAGTGAGTCTGGCACCTTTCATTAGCAAACCATGCAATAAATAGCACGAGATCCCCAGGAACAAGCTGGTTCTGTTTTAATGCTCATTTAAGTTCAGCATTTTTCTGGCTGCTCTTCTCTGGATTTTAATGTACCTCATAATTTCATGTTTCTATTTTTGTTTCAGAAAACTTGTTTTCTTTTTATCTTGCTGCATCAGGAAAAACAGGCATAAAAGCTCAAATCAATTAACTTAAGTCAATTTAGCTTTCTGTCTTTATAATTCTAATGCCGGTATTGATTGGAGTTAACTCCTAAATTTACTGGTATAAATAAAAAGCAAATTGGCCCAAATGTATTTCCCATCATCTTTCAAGTATTTATTTTCTGCAGGTTTTTTTGGTACTCTGCTTCACCGTAGTGATGCCTGTCAATATTTTTGGCTTTTAACACACATTGTACAAAACTATTCAGCAAAACTAATTTCTGAAAATAGATTTCCCCCCCCATTAAGTCTATGAAGCAACTCCCGAGGCAAAGTAGTTATGGCATTTCATAATCAGTTGAGCAATTATCCTCCCATACTACTGATAGCAAGATTTTAGTTTCATTTATATTCTTCCTGTAGTTTCTATTATGTTAAGTTTGGGGCAACCCTTTATAGTACTGACTGCTGCTGTGAGCTATGCCTTTCATCTCCAAGCTAGTTGAAGTACCTGTGGTGGCTACCTCCAGCCTTAAGCAATGCAGAACTGTGTTCTGCAGTCTACAGGGTTGTTTTTAACAGTTCTGGGGAACAATCACACCTATTAAAAGTTCCAGAAGCTCTTTTAAAACAGGCAGCCAGCAAGACGTTAACTATGAGGTTTTATATATCAAGATTGCAATAAAAATCGCTAGGTGAAAAAGAAAAAAAGTTTGGCACTTTAGCTGCAGTTCTCTTAAGGAAATGACTGCAGCCCCTGCAACTTATGTGGCTCAGTGTAAGACTAACTAAAGGACACCTTTAGACCTGATGTTCTCTGAGCACTCAGACTAGGCAGTGAATCCTGACCTGCTTCCGGCTGTGGCCACGTAGACAGGCCCTGGGCCCCTGCTGCCTCTCCAGCTCTTCCCCACAGAGGTCTCTCCTTTGGAATCAGACCAGGACTTTTGCAAATATTGGCTACACTGACAAAGTGTGTGCATGGGGCATGAGCTCTGCATTAGGAAAATCCCTTGACATCTTGCTGCCACAGCTCTTGCAGTAAACTTCATCAGACAGAGCCTGATGCAAACTAAGGAGCCTATGTACTTCCACACACATTTACCTCTGAACTGAATTTCATTTTCTGTAGCTAAATCTTGAGGATGGATGGTTACAAAACTTTAGGGCTTCACAGTTCCCTTTAGCAGTGCCTTCAACTAATATCTTTTGTTCTGTGAAGATTGAAAGATCTTCCACTTAAACTGCATGTAGATATCTGAAGACAAAGCAGTGAACACAGAGCATCTATAGTCATTCAGTCACAATATTTCCATAATGCAATTACTTGCCAATTTCGTTAAATAATGTATCTGGTAACAGTACATCTCTGCAGCAATAACAGAGTCTGCAGTTACAGACCTGTTTACCACAGGTGCAACTGTCTGATCCCTTGTCTTGCTAGTAGGGCAGTGTGTTTTAGGCAACAACAGCATTCACAGCTGAAACCAAAACACATTTGTTGCTTCTGAAGACCCTTCACCGAAGAAGTGGCTTCTGGTTGCATTATTCTCTGTGCAGCAGAGGAAAGGGTGGTTTGCATTTGTTTATAGGGTTTGTGGGTTTGCATAATTAATATCAATCAATAAATCTGCCATCTAGGATTTCTCAGGAGACCATCTGAGTTGCATTAACTGCATTCTTTGAAATCAGTGACCTTAGCAAAGACCTGATGAGACACTCTTGCTGTTAGTGAACATCATTCACAGAAGCAGGGAGAAAGCTGTGTGGTCAGGCCCTGGGCTGAACTCCATATGCGCTGCAAACTTCAGCACAACAGCCCTCACACTTGGCCTCCCTTTAGAAGCCTCTGTGCCATCTCCTTTAGCCTCCTCATATAATTTACAGTGGGTAGCATCTGTCATTGTGCTCTCTTTGCAACACAGCTCTCCTTAGACATGCAAAAGCCTGCTTTGCTGAGGACACATATACAAACCCCTCATGGCAAGGAAATCTCTTGGTAAACTTAATTGGGGTTTCACCATGAACATCAATGAGGCCAAGCTCCCACCATTTTTTAAAGCAAGACTGAAATACTGAGGTGAGGTGACTGGCAGAAATTATGCAAGGACTGCAACCACCACGGCAGAAACACAGTAGGCTGCCATGTAAATCTTTGGTGTAATAGGATCAATGAGCATCAATGCAGTTTTAGGAGTGTACATGTTTATTTATACATGTCACCATTTTGAGGCAGAGCTTAGTTCCAGGGAAGTGCTGCAAAGTTCCCACACCTCATTACATAGATGCATGTGAATTTGCCTTGCAGTGTAACTACACTCAGAAAGATTTATTTTAGAAGTTGTCTTTCCAACCTCTTCTAATGTTAGCTCTGAGCAAACATGCAAACAAAAGCCTCACAACCACACAAGGAGAAACGAGTTGTGAGTAGCAGTTAAACCACCTGTCCAGGGAGCTACTTTGAGCCTGTGAGATGTGCCAGCAATGGAAAGGTCAGAATGAAGGTGCTGGCAAGTAGAAAGGCAGGGTCATGTCTTAACACAGAGTACAACTGTTCTGATGTCGGCTCTTTGGCTCCCCTGTCAGTCTGAGCCCTGAGACTGCTGCTTAGGTTGGGAATGGCAGACAGGAGCAATACAGGTCCCTTCTGTGAGCTGACATGTGTGTGAAGGCCTGATCAGCCATTTGTGCTGATGGGGGGTTACTGGGGGATGTCTGATGAAGTGGAAGGAGTGAGGTGCGCTCAGCTTTTGGAGCAGAAAACATAGAGGCAAAAAGAGCTGGAGGACACCTGCTTCAACAGCTCTGGTGGGATCACAAAGGCAGCAGAGCTCTGATGCTCTCAGGGAGTGCACAGACCACACACAGAGCCAGGAGTCTGCACAAAGGAGACAACCATGGGCTGGAGAGCCCACATTAAGGCAGCAAAAAGGATAGAAATCACAGAATATTGTGAGTTCTGAGAAAGTTCTAATCTAATTTCTCATTTCTCATCTGGTGAGGAGGGGCACATACTAGCATACACCAGGAGGAATGAATAGGCTAAGGCTCTCCCAGTTAACTTCTATAGAAAGACTCATTCTGAAGAGTCCTGGACTGCCTTAAGTGACAGGATGATATAATCATCTGTGGCAAAATGACTTTGCAGTAAAAACTGATTAATAAATCAGAGAGAGAGATCACACTTGGCAGACACATCAGCAAACATCAGAAGTCCTTCCCTGTAACCAGACCTTCCCCAATGTTGAAACAAAAGAAATGGCCAGAAATTTCTCTCTAAATATATTTCCATGGATTAGTCTGTATTGTCAAAGCATAAAAAATCCTGAAGAAATACAGATCCAACAAGTTTTAAATGTGAATACTCCTGTGGGGCAGATCACTTCCAACCAGAGAAAGAAAAGGAAAAAACAGTACCTTAAAAAATGTTGGTTTTTTGTCCAATTTAAAATAGACAAATGCAACAGTTCCATTTTGTGATATTTTCCAAATATCATATTTTGTGTGTTCCAAGGTGGAATAAAAGAATTTGCGACCTTTAAAGTTATCAAAGAATGGAACTGTTGTTCTCTGGCTGATTATATTAAGCAGGTTCGAAGTTACAGGAAATACCCTTAGACATGAGAAATGTAAAGAAAAAGAGGGGCATAGGGAGCTAGGAAACATTCTTTTATGTTTAATTCAGGAAAACAGTGGCCTGCTGTCATCCCTCTGATTCCAAAGACAGTCATATCTTAAGGACAACACATAAGATCTTTGGAATGGAATAACCTTAGACAAGTGAGAACACACCCATAAAGCATCTAATAATATAGCAGAGAGATAGGGTCTTTTTTTTTTTTAAAGTTGCCTTTATCTCTCTCCAAATAGCTGTGCATATGCATAGCCCAACCTAGCAACTTTGCAAACATTAACACTTGTGAATAGTTGATAAATTCTGCAAAAGCGAGTGTCTCTCCTAGCTCTGCAATAAATAGACTGGAATTTGTCAGATTAATAGTTACAGTTTGGCTCTTTAATGCTGAAAGACAGAGACCTTTTTTTTTAATGGAAAAGAAAGTAAGATTGTCCCTTTTAAACATTTTCATATTTCTGAAGAGAACTTTCACACTGTTTCTGCAGCTCATTGGCTATAGAATCCATTATCCATTGATATTGGCTTGCCTTTAAAAGAAGGCACCAAAATCAGTAAAGAGAGCAGCAATGCTTGTTAGTAGAATTTCCCAATTTAAATACAAGGAGTGAATCAGAATAGAGAGTTCAACAAAGCAGAGTGGTGATCAGAAATAGTTGACAGGCTGGCTGTCTTTCTTCTGATGCTCATCCTGAAGCTGCTAGATCAGCTGGTAAGGCTGAAAGCCCTTTGGGATGCAGGACACATCTTGCTAATGTCTGTAAAGTCCTTGTCACATTTTCAGCTCTGTGTCACTGTTAAAGCCAAGTTGTAGATTCCAATGCAGAAAAATAAACACTTATTAAAAGGAATAGTACTGTGGAGCTCAAACACAGTACCTATCTGCTTCATCCCATTTAGACAGTGGTTCCTTGTGCCTTGCTTGTACAGCATAGAGAATCCCTGATCTGCAGTTGAACAGTCCTTGCAATTGCTCACACTGCAACTGAAAGCATTTTACTGGATGTTTTTGGAAGGAAACAAGCAGGGAGGCCCTATAAAAGTGTTATACTATACTGAGAGATAGACAAAGATATGCAGTATAAATTTATTTTTGTTAACAGCCAGAGAAATAATGCTAGTTATTTTAACTCGCCCTTGGAGTTACTGCTCTGAAGGAATGTACTAAATGCTATGCATTTCTCATGTGTCTATTTGAATACAGAGATTCAACAGCATGAGGCTACATCTGTTCTAAAAAAAAAAAGATCAGTGCCTGGCAGATTGGTGTGTGCTGTTCTACAATTCATCAGATTCCTTGCACTGTAGCTAAGATCTACATTTTTAATATTGGCTAGTGATGCCTCCATTTTTGGGTTGTTAGCCTAAATTGCCTTACAGATGTTGGATGTTCTGGGTGTGAGTACTTTGATGCTTTGAAAAGCCTTAAATGAAAAATCCAATATTATTTTGGGAGGCACTCCAGAATCATCAGTTGCCTAAATACATGAATATTTCAAGTGCTCCTGAAGATAATAGTGCTTGAAAACCTCATGCAATAATAATCTGAGATGTTGTAGATCTTACTTCCCATTATATCTCGTTCAGCATTGATTAAATATTATTTGCTACTCCTCCCAGAGTTCACAAGAGCCTCTACAGGACTTCAAAGTATCTTGAATTTGGAGTTGCTTAGTCAAGTCAGAAGCCCTGTGGCTCAGTTTGAATATATAGCAAGTTCAAATTTTTTCAAAGTGGAAAAAAGCAGCCCACTATTTTTTCCATGGGTTAAAATTTTGCAAGTCATTCCAGTACTTTCAGATAATGAAGCTTAGAATAGTCTGAACAAGTACACAGAAATGGCTTCATTTGAACTTGAAATCCTCCATTGACAAATAAACAAACTAACTCTCTAAGAGCTCCAATTTAACATAAAAGCAGGGAAGCAGGTGCTGATGTTTTTTATCTGCATCAAGCATCACTTTTTAAAACTGTCTTCAGTTTTGGGCTGCAAGGGATGCAACAACCACCCAGTGCAACATCTGAGATTTGCACCATTCAGCTACATTCATGTCACTCAGCATTAGCTATTGAAACACAGCGTGTCTAAGCTAGTTGTCTGTCCTGCCTCACTGCTCTCTGCAGACTGATACATCCAGAGATGTCTAAGAGAAGGTGCAATAACCAGCCCTTTGGAGGTGCTACAGTTATTTGAGATATCTCTCTCCCTATATTAGGTAAAAAATAGAGTATATTTCAACTGTTAAATACAAGTAGCCACTCTGAAAGATATGTATTTATTTTACTGTCTTACTGTTTTATTAGGACAGTCCAACACATGGACATCAGCATCTGGTAGAATCTGTGTTGCTTGAATTCACCTCCAAATGCACAATTCCTACCACATTCAGAAGTCATTTGTGTTGATCTGTTTTTAAAACAGAAGTTTCAAAGCTGCATCACTGAGAATTTATGGAGACAAAACTTTAAACTGGCACATGTGGGGATCTGATTCATAAATACTTAAATATGTAAAAAGTATTGACTCCTGTGATGAATAACTGAGCAGCATAGCTTGACTTTCAAATATTCATAATCAATTCATTAAATAAGGAATAAATGGAAGAAAATTGTGATCACAGGTATTCCACAAACAGAAGGGAAAGCTAAATGACAATTCTGATGTGTCCTCTGAATATTTTCATGAGAAAACTATATGAATATTTAATGCATGTGTTACCTTTTTCAGTCAGCTCTAATTTAAGTGACTTTCATTCTCCGTGAAATGTCTGCTAATAGAATACTAGTGCTACTAATAGTTGCTTGCCATCCTTGGGGAGGCAGGAGTTAATATTACTAACATCTGTGTCTAAAGATATTATTCTTAACACTGAATTAGAGAATGTTGTAACCATGTACATTTATACACCAACACAATAGAAATGGAAGCAGAGTCTCAGAGTGAGCTATTTAATCTATCTACTTAATCTCACAGATGGCAAACAACCCCAGATTTGAGAAACAGACTGAGCAATACTGGTACTAGAGAAAAGCACACCCCTAAAATGGCAAAACCTGGGGTGTCTAACAGCAAAGTCAATACACCACATTTCTAATTAGCCAGAGTTGCCAAAGACCTGCCGTGCCCTGCTAGCTCATTTCCCAGGTGTGTAACCCTCTCTGTAACAGAAGGTGCAAAGCCCTCCCTTTGTGCACCCCAGCAGCTACCGAGCCATCCCTTCCAAGGGTCTCCAGCCTGGTAAGCAGGAGAACATTACCCACCACGGGAAGTTCCTGGAGACACCCAAGCCTCCTTTCAGGACTGGCACTCTTGAGTCTTTCTAACTCCTGAGCCTTCCAGGACCAATAGTAGATCTGGCCCTCAGGACCTTCCTTGCCTTCAGCCATATGTTTCAAGAGCAGATACATGCCACCTTGAATTGTTTTAGATTAATCCAGTTCAACACCACCTAATACTTAGGGAACACATAACTACACTTTTGGAAAATTCAAGCAAACTGTGAGCAGGATTTGTTGCAATCCCTTAATGTGATGAGACATTTTGTTTCATACCTCTTTGCAGCTTACTATTTTCCTACCAAGAGGAAGAAGAAAATAAAAACACATTACCAAAAAGTTAATGAAGAAATGAAGGGTACACATGGTCACATGCTAATATACATAATTAAAGAAAGGCTTATTGAGTACACTAAAGGAAGGTTATTTTAAGTGCATGATGCTAATGGTTTCTCAATTAGCTTTCTGATATCTATGGAAATTACTGACAATGCTTCTGTGCAAGTTTGTTCAAAGAAGTTTAAAAAGAAGCTTCTGGACAATGCTATGCGTGAAGGCCTTAGGGCAGAAAATCTGTGAAGACATACGTAGCTGGTGGAAGAAATGACAGATAAAAGGGAAAAAGAAAGATCATGAAATGTTGGAGCATAAAGAAACGTACTACCAGGCTTGCAGCACCAGTGTAATCAAGGTTTCATTGATCCCGAAGTGTTACTTTTTAGCCAAGTCCTTGCTAAGTTTCTTTGCTAAACCTGCTTTATCAAACAGCATGAGATGGACAAATTTCATGCCGATTAAAAAAAAACCAAAAAACAAGGAAGAAAAAATAATAGGATCTACTTTCTGTCAGCACTGAGATTAACTACCTATATTAAAACCTTACCAATGGCACCTGTGTCTTATGCCGAGCCTTAGAGGGAAACAGTGGAATCCTTCAGCAGACACCAAAACCTCTTAAGACATTTATTCTCATACTAGAAAAACATGCTGCTAGTTTTGGTTGTTTGTTTTTTTTCATCATGTATTTAAAACAAATCTTTTGTGTTTCCTGGGGCAACTCCTGTTTCCAAAGCTGTCTCCCTGGGAGTGACATCAGGTGTTACTGCTGTGCAAGGACAAGGAAGAAAGGCTGGCACCCTGGGAGCTGAGCAGGGCTCTGGCACAAGGGTCAGCAACGTCTGTGGCAGGTGGCAAGGCTGGGAGCTTGGCACCTCCAGCTGGGATGAGTGGGCAGCTTCCTTCCTGTGCAGCAGCAAGTGCTCACACACCTGCTGAGGAGCAGCATCTCTCAGTGGCTTTCTCCTGGTTGGCTCAGTCTCTGAACTGCAAAGGAAACTCACACTCTGGCTGACCAGTCAGAATCTGCTCTAAAGCACAGAAAGGGGGTTTTACACTTCATATGATGTACCATTCTCCTGTCCTTGAGCATTAGAAGGAATAGATGGATGCAGGAGGTGCATAGTCCTGACTCCTTCCTGGGGGAAAATGTGCTAGGAAAGCAATAATCCCATCTCAGAGGCAGACAGGCATGTTGCCTACAACCTGAAAGCTGCAGGATTTAGGCATTTTCTTATTTTTACTTCACTCTACTACTTTTCAAGTATGGGAGTGTAATGAGTCAATGCAGTGAAGGTTAATCCTGGTGTCCAAATGTCTGATGGGCTGACAGTGCTAAGCCTTACTTTTAGCTGCCGTGTACAAGTGATTTTAAACCTGAAGAACTACCGAGTTATGGACTGCGTCACTTTTGTTTATATTAGGCTAGATTTACAGGAGCATCTGTACAAATTCTAGAGTGTTTTAGGAAATCCTCTCTTCCTGAGTCTAAATGCCAGCAAATTTCTCTAGAATTGAGAAATGTTTTCATAGTGTTGCCCTATTTAAATTCACCTACTTTACCTAGATCAGACCGTAATCAGATATGAATAATGTACTGAAAAAGTAGGTAGCTGAACAGGCATTTTGTTCCTTATGGAACCATAATCTTCCTGCACACCATATTGCTTGTGAGGGATTAATGGTAATGGCTGCAGTGAGATCTGAGTGCTTGTCATATTCACAGCTGTAGAAGATGACAGAATTTCTGCACATTGGTTTGGTGGATGACACTGAGCACTTTATTCATAGTAATCGCTACGCCTTTTTCTTCAGCACATGAAGTGCTTTGCTGAGAGTGGAAAAACAAACTAGGTCATTGACCTTTCCCATGACCTTGACACAAATTCCAGTTTCCATTGAACAGCACAGCACCTACTTGAATGGGATCTGTCCTGTCCTCTTTCTGACCATGGCTCACCCATTTCCAAGTGGCAGAAACAGAACAGAAAACCAAATTTCAGATTAAAAGGAAGATTTTTTAAAAACAAACCCCTTTTGGGGCCTCCCTGCCTCCATAATTTAAAGAAACTAAGTAATTTAATTCTAATTCTATTATTTAGCAGTGTTGACAGAGCTCTAAAACATTAGATCCTTCAGACCATGTCATTAAGCCAACTCACTTTTACAAATTAAGCTGAAAAAAGATAGATGCTATAACTTCTGAGGCTGATAATAACAATTGTGCTTGCATTTAAACATAAAGCACATTTCAGTACTTGTGCTGTTTTCTCTGCTGAGAGAGCACTCAAATGTGTTCACAGCAAGAACTGTCGTACCTGTTTTATGGGTCACTGTGTCATGGGAGAGGGACATGTTAATCATCATCAGCACAGCAAGTATAGTTGTTTATATCAAGTTCCTTATAACCAAACAAGTATTTAGGGGTATGTGTTCTAACATGAATGACTGTGTGCATAAGCAAGCATTCAATTCTGGCTGAAGCTTTGTAAATATTTAGACTGGGGCCTTCAAGATGCAGGGCAATGGCAGCTACGCAGGCAGGAGGATTTGCTTTCTGCAGACCTTTACAAGCTGTGTATAAGATTCCTACAACTGGGAGATCTCCTGCACACTCCCTGAAGTAGCCCCAGGTTGAGGCTGGGAGTAAAAAAACGTGTAGAAGGGTTTTTCCAGGAGCAGGTATTACACCAGTGCTAATGAGGGGATAAAACACACTTAGCTCCACTCTTCGCCTAATGAATCTGTGCTTTTGTAGGTTTGTCCAGACTTCATGCCAGTGATTGCTCCTTCACTGGGAAGGGAGCTTGAAAGGAACTGGGAGTGTGGTGTAGGGTCATTAACTGATGAGAAGAAAAATTTTGTAGCTGATTATAATGCAGTTTAATTGGCAGAAGTGAAAAGGAGGGTCCAGACCTATGTGCAATCTGCATCTTTCAACACACTTTAGGCTACTAGTTGGTTTTGGATCACAATTTGAATGTGTGTGATGACCAAGAAAAGTGCTTTCCAAAGCATTCATCATAAGCCAAATTTGGTCTCCTGTAAGTCAATAATGAATTCTTGGATTCCTGTCAACTGAAGTGAAGTTAAGCCAATGCTAAACAGTTTTGAAAAACTCACCCAGAAACCTTATCCAGCCACTCAGTTCCCATTAAAGATCTGCCTGTGTAAATTCACAAGCAATGCAGATACACAGTTCCAACATGAAATTACTCTCTGTGCACTAATAGGATGGTGCTTTACATGCAGTTAGCAGAATAGAAACATTCCCAATCCTTTTACAAATAGGCATTTGATTTCTTTCCCTGAGGAATATAAGTGTGGGCTCAGTATATATGTAAGTTTTTGCCTATGTATTTTTGCAGAGAGGAAGAGGGGTAAAATAAACCAATTTTTTTTTTGTTAGGTGACTTTTCTGCTTGTGAAACATAACTTCTTCAGCTATGCAACCTTAAAGAAGAAAGATGGCTCTAGATCACAGAAAAGTGTTGTGCTTTGTTTAAGATTATCTTGAAAGTTACTCAGTATTTTGTTGCTCTAAATAATTATGCCAGCTGCAAACCATAAAGATTAAATATATTATCCTAGCCTGAGTAGAACGCTAATCTCCCACAAAGGGAGATGAGCCAAAGACTACATCAACTGAAGCATGGAATTCAGTATTGCTCCACAGTTTTATAAGGAAGGTGTTCATATACAATCCTGGCAGAAAGACAGACAGATGAGAAAGAATGATACATGCATGCTCTGTCATGGGAATTTCGGATAAACTATATGATTTGTGGACTTGGCAGTGTGGGTTTAATTGTTGGACTTGATGATCTCAAAGGTCTTTTCCAACCAAAACTATTTTATGATTTATCTGATTATTTTAAAGTAACAGGAAAAGAAAACAAGATTAGGAGGATGTTGGAAATCAGACAAGCAACTTGATACAGAAGGGTTGATGACTTTTCAAATTACTTGAATAGAAATAATCACTGTTATTAATATTCAATAGCTAAGTAAGAGCTCTTTAGAAATAGAGAAAACAGAAGGAGACAATTTTATGATTAAAATAGAAATTACTTGTCTGTAAGGTGTCCCTGGGGACCTCTGCACTTCTCCTTGGTGACCAACATTCAATACCTCATCTGCAAGTTAAACACTTTCACACCAGAGGGGAACTACACTTCTTGGTCAGTGTTTGAGCGGCTGCTTCCTCCTCAGCCCCAAACTGGGGCTGCTTGTCAGGAGAGTTCTGTGGGCCAGTTGTGTCTCAGGGGATCTCCAGACACATTTTGGAACTCTAGTTTTCAGCTCCCAACCCATTTTTCAAGATGTTTGCTGCCATTCAACCAGAGCACTTTCCTCAGCCATCTTCTTCTGCCACCACTGTACCATGTATGCTTTGTAAACATTTTGAGTCATCATAGCTATAAAAAAGTGAAGCAAAATACTTATTTGTCTCCTTAAGTGCTTGTCTGTAATTCAGTTTAATGATGTTGCACTTTCTCATGGTCCCTCATTGCCTAGAGGGTACTTTGTATTGATTTAGTCATTGTGTAGGTCTCAGTAACAAACAACTACATAAAACACAGACTGGAAGAGGAAAAACCTTCCCAGGCAGAAAACCACATTTATCAGAGTATTGAAACTTTTGATTTGGAGAAATATTTATGAGAGATACCAAAAAAAAAGAAATTTAGCACTTAAATGGAAAGCTTTACGGCAAGGATCGGGACATATCCACAGTCTGTTGTTCTCTGTCCTTTCCTAAACAAACTGACTAGTCCCATCACAGAATATGAAAAACTGCTCTGTATGCACTGTCACGTCCTAGAGAGTATGTATAAGATATGGAACACTAACCTGAACTCCAAACTAACAATTTTTCCCAGTTGTAGTCTTGAACAAATATTAAATAGATTCTATTTATTTTTAAAGAAAGTTAAGTAATTATTAATAAAATGTTATGTGATGAATGGCAAAAAGTGATCCAATTAAACTTAACTATTTAATGCTTAAATATTTAATTATCTGAGAAATATGACCTATTATTTGCATGGCTATGACTGAAAGTAAAATATTCAGAGACCTCTGAATACTTTAAATGGGCCAGAGTTAAGAAATTTTTCCCTTTCCAGCTCCAATATAATGAAAATTCTTGAAATCCTGTAGAGTTTCTTCTCTGAAAACAGATTTTGTAATGTGCTTAAGGCAGTCATGTAACCAAAAAAATATGTAAGTAGTCTCAGCAAAATATGTGAACATCATCACCGAAGAGCCCTTCAGGTTCTCTAGTCCTCAAAGTGACCAGACCCCACACCTGACCCCCCCAGGCTCCTCACAGGAAGCATGGGACTGCAACCATCTCTGACAGGGTGAAGAACACCAGGCAGGGAGCTGCCTTGCACAACCAGAGGGAAGAAATATTGACAGGAATCCTGGGGAATAGACTTATTTTACTGCCTTTCACATGTACAAGTTTACAAGCTGATGCTTTCTACTAAAAGCAGTGACAATTTCAACTCTTCCTTCCTTGATAGTGATTTCTTGAAGCAAGCTGTAACTGACAAATAAAAATATTCTTTAGATCACAATGGTGTCTTCTTCTAGAATCACTGTTGCCCTGTACCTTTCCAACTTTTGCAGTCTAGTACAAAATGTAAGCCAACACCTCACCCATGAGAAAAGATTATCACTGGCTGTTACTTGACAACATTATCTTCTGGATATCTTCACTTTTTGCCCTTCAAAAGCAGAAATTGTTCTGCTAATAACTTCATCACACATGATAGCACCATGTGGGCCTTAAACTAAGCTTTGGGATCTCTTGATTGGAATTCCAGTTTAGAGCAACTCCCAAACCAAATGAGGCTGTCAAGTGAGAAGTAAAGCCTTTTTAATTCAGTCTCTTTTTAACTTGCTGGTGTTCAACTTATTAGTGATGAGCATCAAAGCAGTCATAACAGAGGGACTTTCTAAGTATTTCTCACTAGAAATAACATTTTGTGCCAATTTACAGCTTTAGTGCTATTAACCACTCAGCTGGCACAAACTGAAAAATGGTATTTAGAATTGCCTTTGGATAATGTCTAAGTTACCAATTTCTTATGCACTAATAGATTTGGATGTGATTCTGTACAAAACAGAGCTACAGACGAGCAAAGATAATTTTTATGGCCATGTCATTTTCTTATCACTGGTAATATTAATGAAGAACCACAGAAGAAGCAAAATAAGACCTACAATTTGAATTATGTTGGAAATAACTCTACAGAGGGTTTCCCCAGAACAGCAATCTAGCACTAATTGTCTCAGTGATATGAGAGGAAATATAGTTTTGGTTTAAGGCCTGGAAATCTCTTCTTAAGAAGATGCATGAGCCTGGAAACGTGTTTGTGTTCCTAACTGTAAGCATGTGAATAATCCTATTAGAGAAATTTTTTACTGGTTTTATGCTTGAAGTTAAAATCACAATAAGTGTTTTGAGGATCTGTGCCTAAGGCAGGTGTCAATATTGAAAGAAAAAAGAAATTGCAGGAAGGGAAAATTCAATTGTTCTTAATAAATAATTCATCACCCTTATGATGTCTTACACATTTTCTGTGAAATCACTAGAACTGGGAATTTCTCCCAATACATTTTGTGTCTTTTTTTCACAGGGGCCTGATGAGGAATAAATTCTGTAAAATAGATTTTACTGGCCACTGCATTTAAAAATTTGAATTTCAGTAGCAGACTTTTACTCTTTGATATTAATTTATAGCAAACACTTTAAATTAATCAATTAAATAGATACCTGAAATAAAAGCTACTTTTGTAAGAGTTCTAGAATTTTTGAATGCGTTGCTTCTATTCAAGCCACTAGCAACAGATATAATATTTATATAAAAATATTTCATAGAACATTAATACTAAAGCACCAGTAAAAGTGCTTGAAATAATTTATGACAGATAAACAGCACTTCAGGTATTTTCTTTGGCAATCTTTACTAAAGCATGAACTTTAGGATCACTACAAGTCCTCACAGCTAAGATACAACACTACATAGTGTTTTATCTCATCCACAAGAGAATATGGTTTCCCCGTTCTATGTCTCTTGGGCTGAACATTGTGCCACAGGTAAGAGAGGAACAGTTTAAACAAACAACTTTACCCTTAACTGTTCAGCAGTGCAATCCAGAGCTCGTGGGTATGAAATCACTGATACTGACCCAAAGGGGTCCTATCTGATGTGGGTTTAGTGTGGAATGAACAACCAGCAGCTTGCCTGTGACCATACCTTCAATGTGTTTTCCAGATTTTAAGAATATGAACTCTAATTTGAGGCTAAGAGTATTAAACCAGATAAACACTTCACTCCAAAGTGTGCAGCATGGATATATACATTCAAGAAGGCATCCAGAATAATCTCGTGTAACCTACACAGGTAGCTGAGACACTAGACACGCAGCTTCTCTGGTGATATTGTACTTAATGTTTGGATACTCTGCAGTACAAGAAATACCAGTGTCTGAGTCCTATTCCTACATAGGATTCACAGACAAGGTGATTACGTTTTGCTAGGTGCAGAGTGTAGTAGTGGTGGTGGCTGCTGAAAACAGCATGTGGCACTAAAAATATATCAGTCTCAGAGAGGAGCTGCAGGAGGTTTCCTAAAGCCCAGAGCAAAAAGTATCTACATGTAATGTTATTTGAAAGATTTTCTCCATTCAAATATTTCAAGACATAATTGCAGTGTGGCAGGTGTAAAGGGAGGGTAGCAATTTAAGTAACTTCATAGTTTCAACAACCCTAGGAAAAGATCTACAAACTGATTGTAAAGAAATGCCAAGAGAAGTTGCAAATTTGCATCTTTTATCATGCAAATCCATAACTTTCCTGGGTTCTAGTCCTAACCTTTCATTGCAACCATTTCTCTCACCTCCACATAAAATCCAGCCTCTAGAACAGAATTATATAAGAAAAGTGAGAATAGCATGATCAAATGTCCCAGAGTGACTATGTTAGGATTTATGGTCTGTCTATATTACAAACCCTTACCTTCTGTCATAAATAAAATGCTACCAGGATCTGTTAAATAGTCAGACCCCTCCCTTATGTTCACAGCCACTGAAAGCTGGAATTCAACCTACTCACAGAAATTAGCCTCTTTAGTCTTTGCAAAAGGATTTTGAAAGCTTACACCAACTGCTGTATTGCATTTGGGAATGGCACAGCCCTGGCTCCTCCACCTCTATTCTACACACTGTATTCATTTTCAAAGCAAGTTGTCCTGAACTGGCTGTGACTTGTGCAGGGGTGGGGCTGTGGTAGGTTACAGCAGCACCATGCTCACAGCCCACTGATGATATTTGCACTATAAGATGGCTTCTTACTTTTAATCAACAGGATTAACTGTGCTTTTTTCCTGCCAAGAATAAGTCAAATGTGTGCTTCTGATACAGAGGAGCTACATCTGTTGGGGATGGAAACCCTGACTCTAGGTTGCTGCTGTGAGACATCTTTTGGAGGAGTCTCCTTTTCTATACTAGGTGCATAGAAGACCTCAAAGGACAATTAGTGCTCTAAAGTCATGCTTGTCATTCCAGGTTGTCTTTTGAGTGAAGAGAACTCTGTCAAGAAATTAAATCTAAAGCAGGAGACATCCAATGGCACCAGACTGAGAGATGCCATCCCTCCATTATCTGGGAGCAGTCCTTCTACCAAATCCCATTCAGTAGTTTTATTGAGTGCCACTAATTTTCAGAGAGACCCATTTGGCTCTGGGGAGCATTCCT
>NW_009953929.1:2344903-2362356 GCF_000747805.2 Chaetura pelagica | reverse complement strand
CTGGGGAGCCTTCCTGCCCCAGTACAGCCATCCCAGAACACCCCAGGGTGCTGTTTCCTAGATGTGAACCATGACAGAATGCTGTCTCTGCTATCCAGAAAAAGGGGAAGAAGGGCAGCTCTGTACAAGGACAGGAAGTTCTTCCTGCACAAGACCTTTGTGGGCTCCAGGCAAGATTTATTTTAGAGCAGGCATAGAGGAGAATGCCATTTGAGGATGTCTCCCTTAAAGACTAAAACTGCTCAGAAATACAAGTTCTTTAGAATAAAATGTGTCCTAGCACTGAATTTTGTAATCAGTTTTTAAATAAATTTTCACATCTTGGCAGAGTTGGGTGAGTATGGCCCAAAGGCTGGGTTTATGGTGGACATTCACAAATCCTGCTGAAGGGACTCTTAAGAGACTGTAATGCTGGAAAACAATATTCAAACATCACTAGGGGGAGGTAGCTGCTGCTTGTATCCAGTTTCTTTGAGGTTTTCTAATTTGTGAAACAGATGACAGCATCAACAACTTCATAAGTAAAAAGTGCCCTAGTTTAACTTTAAGACATCTGTCTCCAGAATTTCTGGGGTGGGTAAGCCCAAGAAAGAATTGCACTTAGTTCTCTCTTACAGAATTTGTTAGTTAATTCTTTTCTTTCCTGGTACATACTGTGCTTGCATCTGGTAAGCATTTTGAGATGCCAATATGATAGAGAGCAGACTTGTGGGAAGGAAGATGAACATGGCTGCCAAAGATACAGATGTGATTTTAAAAACTATGCAGAAAATGTCACAACTCTAACCACTCTCTGGTCCAAAGGGAACCTAACCCATGTGTGAAAAATTAGTATCTGCTTAAATGATCTTCACCACATAGCTCCAGAAGAGTTAGCAGAGGAATCTATGAATCTTGACATACTTTTCGTGATGGAGACAAGCAATTTTTTTTGCCTACTCAGAACACCAAAGCAGGAACTTCACACAAAATGTAGTAAGAGATACTTAAAGTTTACAGAGTTCTGGAACAAAAACAATGGATCAGAACTGTATATTTTGTTGGTGATGCTTGTGCATAAAGTTCCTCATCTGCTCATTTCTGGAGGTGGGAAGAGTGCATCACTGAAGTGTGCCTGCCCTGCTCCCCTCAGTGAGGATATTGACCACTGTCACAAATAGAGAACAGACCAGAGAACCTTTTGTCCTAGTTCAGTACAATTATTCTGATGTCCTTATATTTAAAAAAAGAAAAACAAAGAAAAAAGAAAAATAAATTTGTACTGAGTGATTTTTAGAGGCACCAACAATCAAAAACCTGTCTGAAGTTAATGGCAACTGTGGATGTTAAAATCTTCAAAAAAATCAGACTTTTTTCATTGAGAGTAACAATCAATTTTGAAATTAACAACCAGTCTGATGATTATCATTGTAAATGGCATATCATTCTCCTGGCATAGTTCCCTTTCTGGGAAAACCTTAGGAACATCCTGTAATTTTTGTCAGGATAGCTGAGAAAATGCAGGCTTAAGCAGCACTGTGAGTTCTTGTGAGTTTATCATAAACCTGACACCATTTCATGCTTTCTTTAAGATATAAATCCAGGATTTATTATGAGAAATTCAGATAACACATTTGAAAAGGTAAGCATCCTGTTCTCATAGCTGCGGAGAAAGCTTAATAATCTAAAATTTAGACTCCATAATCAGAAGACAACATCCTCCACAGTTTTTATGTTAAAAATAAAGAAACAAGGCTGTAAGCCTATCTCTTTCTTTTTGAGAACCCATCGCAGAATCAGAGTGCTTTGATTTATCATTAATGTTTAAATTCAGCAGAAGAAAAGAGTCTTCATGTTGATGTCTAAGCCTTCATATTTTCCATATGAAATTGGCAGAATTACACATTTTTAGGGGCTGTAGTTTTATGACTGGTCAATACAAGTTTGTAAAGACTATAAACACAAGTCCTTTCTAGATATTATGAACAATTAATTTTTCTCACACTATTTATGGATCATGACCCACTTGGATTTCTATGTCTAAAGTGAAAGAGACAAATATTTATATTCAGAGCACATGCATTTTTGAAGCATGCTGAAGTTGATGAGCCTTTGCCAGCACTGCTGGGCTTCAGAATCAGCACTGTGCTGAGAGCTTTTGCATTGGGTCTAGAGTAACACGCACCTTCAGCTTCTGATTCGCACCCTAGAGCAAATGTTTCTTCCAGATTTAAATAAACTGTGGTTGATTATTGCTACTGGCAAAAATGAGAAAAATACATTTAGAAAGGACAGTACAGAGATGTAAACCTTGCTGGGAAATGGCCATCTTTGGGTGTTACCGCAGCTGCCCTGACTTTTGCTCTCAGGTACCCTTTAAGTACTGGAAGGCCATAAATGATCCTTTCATAGGTACCTGATTTATCTGAAAAATATTCTCTGGTAAAGACTCTGCATGTTACTACCTCTGCATGCTGAAAGCAGATAACTCAGCAGGATTGTATCACAAGGTGAGTTGGTCATAAAGAGTGTTCAACCAACTACAGCCATACCCTTTGCAAGTGACAAAAAGACAACCTCCAAAGGACCACAAAAACAGAGGACTGAATATAAGCCTGAGGGTTGCTTTGTGTTTCTTAGCTTGCTTTGTGACCAGAGAGAGTTACCCATGCTTGGTGCTTCTCTTGGAAGCTTAGTAACAAGAGGCAGTTCCTCATCATTGAAAGCTGCTGGCCCACTCCAGCCCTCAGCTAAGACAAGCCCACCCCAGGTGCTGAGCAAGCAGAGTTGGGACCTTGCTGCCCATCCCTGTGTGCTTCTGGGAGCACCACATGGCCACCCCTCTAGAGACTGGATATTCATCATCCCAAATATAGATTAATTAAATAAAAAATATGCAAAACTATTCTCTCACCATCCTGCAATTTTCCTCTGCCTGCCACCTCCATACAGGGAGATTTTAATAGATATTGATAACCTTTTATGTCAGATTAAGAAAGAGAAAAAAATGGCAATAATATTGAAACACATCTCCAGCATGACTGAATTATATAATATTTAGTTTTTGATGACTGCTCAGTGATACATAGAAAGTGGCTTTCCTCTAGAATATAGCAAAGAATTTATATCTCTGTACTAAACTGCCCTACTACAGGGACACCATGAGGCAAGATACACATATATTTTTGGTGGTTTAATAAAAAAGATTTGAGGAGTTGGGGAGGAAGGAAAATGGTGGAGAGACCTCCTGATCCCTGAGTGTAGTTAGGTATCACTAGGTCCTGAAAAAGCCTAAATTAACTTCAAGTGTCATGCTTTCTGAGGTATGTAATGCAGAGTAACCAAAAGGTTGCATCTCGACTTACACCCTAAGCAGCTGGAAATGAAATAAAGTGGATGTGAAAAGAAAAATTACATATTGAGATAACTGAGAAATGCCATTATAAACAGTATGTGGCATTTGTATGCACTCAAGAACCTTTGACTTACCAGTCCTAGTTACTAATGGCAAAGTAGGAATTCATAAGGCCCTGATATCACTTCATATCTGCCATTTCTTGAATCTACATGGGGTTTACTCATCTTTGCGGCAAGAGGAGGGATTGCACTGCCTAACATGCAACTCTGCCCAAACACTGCAACGACGCCATTACTATGAACCAGTTAATAAGGTAATTCTAGAAGCCCAAGTTTGTTTCCGTAGCTACATAACATTACACAAACATTTTGGTTGCAATTTTGTGGCAGTGGTTTCACAGTTATTTGATTAAAATGCAGTGTGTACTGCTTGGAGCCTGGGAGTGTCTGATATCAGTGAAGGCTCTTTAGAAGTGCTACAATTTAAAATTATAGCTTACCCTGTTTGAAGGGATATTTTTAGTTTATTTATTCAGAGTATAAATATAGTTCTATGCATCACTGGTTTAATGTCTCTCTCTTGAGCTGGTCAGAAACAGACTTTACCCAGCACCAAAAAAAAAGGTCAACAAATGGCTTTTTTTTTTTTTTTTTTTTTTTCTTTCTTTCATTTTTTTGAAAAGCAGAGTTAAGTGTTTTAGAAAGCAAAGTAACTTGTCAGCAAAGGCTGCACATCTAACCCCTTTATTACAGTGACCTGCTTATAGGAAACAGTCCTATTGAAAAGAGCTTTTTCCAAGATACAGTATTTCAAGTAAAAATATATCTAAAATTAGGTGGAAAGTGTCCCTGAGCAAAGATAATCAAAAGAATAAAAGTCAAGAGAAAGGAAATGGTGATGAATCACCATGTAGTCAGAAGCAGTGATGCAGTGCATATTTCTATGAATGGCCATTCTCTGGCATTATTATCAGCAGCTTTATGAGTTATTTATTTCTGATTATTTGTTTGGGTGTCAGGGGGATGTTTGTGCCTGCAAACCCCTGGAAACCAAAGTTTTATGTACACACAAAAGGCACAGTAGTGACAGTGCAGGCAGCCACATCCCTGCTCAGCTGTTGCCCTCGACCTAAAGAGATCCTCCCTTCCACATGACAACCCAACAGCACATATTTGGTTTCCATGCTAATGTAGCTGTGGGCTTTTCTTGAGCTGGATTAACTAGTTGTGCTGAACTGTGGTGAATTTTTCAAGGAGCAGCAGTGCTAGGTTGATTTCAGGTTTGATGTGTGCTGGAGGAATGGGACATGAGGTAGAATTTCTTCTAATAAATTGCATCGCTTAAACATTGTGCTTTTGCATTGGAACCTACTTCAGTCCTACTGTAACTTACAGACCTCAGCAAGTAGAAAAGACCACAATTATTAAGTTGGTCCTGCAGTTTACATCTTAGTGGAATTCCACCAGAAGAAAAACAGCAGAGTCACTTCTGGGTAGTATTTCACAGAATCACAGAATCTTAGGGATTGGAAAGGACCTTGAAAGATCATCTAGGCCAACTTCTCTGCCAGAGCAGGGTCACCTAGCCTAGCTCACACAGAAACATGTCCAGGTGAGTTTTGAATGTCTCCAGTGAAGAAGACTCCACAACCTCTCTGGGTAGCCTGTTCCAGTGCTCTGTCACTCTTACAGTAAAGAAGTTTTTTCTGATGTTTACGTGGAACCTCCTGTGTTCCAGTTTGCACCCATTGCCCCTTGTCCTATCACTTGACACCACTCTAAAAAGCCTGGCTCCATCCTCCTGACACTCGCCCTTAACATATTTGTAAACATTGATGAGGTCACCCTCCAGCCTCCTCTTTTCCAAGCTAAAGAGACCCAGCTCCCTCAGCCTTTCCTCATAAGGGAGATGTTCCACTCCCTTAATCATTTTTGTGGCTCTGCGCTGGACTCTTTTCAGCAGTTCCCTGTCCTTCTTGAACTGAGACGCCCAGAATTGGACACAGTATTGGACCACAGATGTGGTCTCACCAAGGCAGAATAAAGGGGGAGGAAAACCTCCCTTGACCTACTAACCACACCCTTTCTAATACACCCCAGAATGCCATTGGCCTTCTTGGCCACAAGAGCACATTGCTGGCTCATGGTCACCCTCCTTTCCACCAGGACCCCAAGGTCCTTTTCTCCTACACTGCTCTCCAGCAGGTCAGCCCACAACCTGTACTGGTACATGGGGTTATTCTTCCCCAGATGCAAGACTCTACACTTGCTCTTGTTGAATTTCTGCCCAACTCTTGAGCCTGTCTAGGTCTCACTGAATGAGAGCACAGCCTTCTGGTGTGTCAGCCACTCCTCCCAGCTTAGTGTCATCAGCAAAATTGCTGAGGGCACATTCTGTTCCCTTGTCCATGTCGTTGATGAAAATATTGAATAGTACTGGTCCCAGTACTGACTCCTGAGGGACTCCACTAGTCACAGACCTTCAACTAGATTTTGTCCCACTGACCACAACTCTCTGACTTCTTCCTTTCAACCAGTTCATGATCCACCTCACTACCTGACCATCAAGAGCACACTTCCTCAGTTTATCTACGAGGATGCTGTGGGAGACAGCAAATACTTTACTGAAATCAAGATAAACCACATCTACTGCCGTACCATCATCTATCCACCTAGTTACTTGCTCATAGAAGGCTGTAAGGTTGGTCAAACATGACTTTCCCTTGGTAAAACCATCATTTTCTCATCATCTCACTTGGGAGGCACAAAAATCAAGCATCTTCCACATTGTGGACTGTTGATCAAAATATGTGCATAGAGAGAAATACATGTAATTTCCCTTTGTTGAAGTAGAGGTGACAGAAAAGGATTTTGAGATTAATGTCAATGGGTAGAGGACCTTGGCAGTCCAGAACATTTTTAACATCATTTTAAGACTTAATTTTGCAGATCTTTTTATTAATAGCTTACAACAAACAAGCAATTTGGCTAAGATGGAGCCAGGTTTCAGTGAGGAATACTGTTCTAATTTTTCCCTTCCCAGTTTTGATTATATATGAATAAAATTCTCCCCCAAAATCATGCACCAGAAATGCAGGAGAGACTATGCATGACATTTCAGTCCTGTTCCCACTTCACTGTAAGTCTGGGCACGTGTCATGATCTTTATATGTCCCTGTTTTTCACTTAAAGCGTCTGGTGAATATTTGTGTCTCTTCTACATAATCTGAGGCTCTATTCTTAACAGTTAATGTATCACTTAGATGCTGGCCTGACTAAAAAGCATAATTACAAAAAAATACTTCAAATCAGTTTGATCCTTACTCTGACCCTTCTTTTATTCACTCTCTCCCTTTCAGAAAAAGGAGATTTCTACTTTCCCTGGACTATTAAAATGCAGGGAACACTCTGAAGAAATATTCTGCTCCCCAGGCTGCAGCACAGAGGCTGTCGATTGCAGGCTCTGCACTTGCCTGGTGTGTGGAATACATATGGATGTCAAGGGGAGTTCCTCCTGCAGAACAAAGGTGGAATGCGCAAGTAGGAATGGCATGGGGTGCCACTGAAAAAAGGGGGCTGCTCCTGTTTAGCGGATGAAGGATAGATACAGTCTCCATTACATTCAGGAGAATGATGTGATGTGAGCAGCTTTCCTGTTGATTTTTATCTCACCCTATAGAAACCACAGGAAAAAAAAAGCCCAAAATGGATAACACATAAAATAAAAATATTAGGGAAGTTGTGTCACACTCCACTGAGGTACACTGGATCTCCAAGAATAGGATTCTCATTTCTGTCTTGCTTTTACAATATTGTGTCCCCTGAGCACACTAAATTGAACGTACAGCATCTGCAGGACTGCCCTAAACACTGCAGCTCTCACAAGACAAACCTGTGAGCTTCAGTGTGCAGACAGCCCTTTCTGAATTCTGCTCATGGAAGATGGGTGGGTTTTGCTGTGTTCTCAGCCACCAGCTGCCCTTTTTCACTTATTTGTGAATTTTTATGGACATAATAACAAATATATACTTTAACCTGGACTTTTACAAATCTGTGTGAACCATATCATTTAGCAAGGGAAGCTAACAAAACTTGTTAGCTCTTTCCTCAAGTACTTTTGTGTTTTTTAATTGCTACTAGGTTAAGCACAGATTATTTAGCATTATTTTTATGTAATTTGAAGTCTTAGGACTATGTACAGTACTGTGCATCCTACTCCCCTAAGAAAAATGCCATTTTTTATTTACTGGGCAGAAAGACAATAGACAGATGACAGTGTGATCACTGCCTAACACATCACCTACCCCACAACAAAGATTGCACCTGGAAAGCATTTATTATAGCCAGAAAGACAGCCCTTCCAAAGATATTTTAGGATGTGACTCATGATAATGACTAATAGAAAGTTTCTTTACTCATAAATCTGCTCTGTCCCTAATCCATCTGTTATTCTTCTTCTTACAAAAGGCAAAACAATTTGGCAGAATGGTTTTACACAGATATAATACGTGTACATGATTGACTCCCTATTGCTGCTGGAAAAGCAAGGCATTATACCATGAGACTATACTATAGGAATCCCTTTTTGGATAAAATTTTGTAAAGGCAGTTCCAGGTGAGCCATCTAGAGGCAAAAGCAAGATTTTCTTAAGGATATTCCATGCTAGTAGTGTAATTAATTCCTTTCTAATAAAGATCCTAAAAACTTGTAGTGTCATATGAACTGGGAGCTGAGAGATTGCCATCTGTTAAATTCATAAACCTCTTAAATGCTTTAATTTCCTGAATGCTAACACTATGAGTCTAACAGTTTCCTCTACGGTTAAAAATTATTTCTGAGAGTCATTTGGATTACTTTATGCTACTGTAGTATCGAGAAAAGACTATATTAATTATAATAAATAAAATACCAATTAAAGGAGAGAGTGTAGAGTTAAAAAAACCTTTGGAATCTCTTCCTGCTCTTGACTCTCTGTGTGACACTGGGAAATTCTCTTAACTGAGTCTGTTTTACCACCCATAAAAGTACAGCTCATAATTTTACCATCTTTGTAAAGCACTTTATGATCTTTGGATGAAATACCAAAACACTACAATAAAGGCACACATGCAGTAAATACAACAAATGGCCACATTTTGCCTTTACTTCCCTCTTGCTTAATCCTATTAAAATTAAAACTACACAGTGCATAAATCAGGAGGGAACAAGCAGGCTTCTTTGCACTTAGCAGTAGCAGCATCACAACACAGCCTATGAAAGGAGGATAAAAGTCACCAATCTAAAACACAGCTGGAGTGACCTTAGAGTAGCAGTGGACCTCGTGCACCCTGTGAGAGAGTTTATATTGGGTAGTCATCAAAGGCTTATTTACTATTAAAATTAATAAATTCCTTTGAAAATATTTCTATTCACACAAAATTTCCCTGTGCCCTCTAACTGAACCCTACTGAAATAAAAGGTTTTCTTCTCCATGTACTAGCTAAGGTCATGCAGCCAAAAGTCTGACCTCTCCTGCAGGCCCAGCTCTTGCAGCTGATTATGGAGTACAATTTCAGGCTGTGAAGTAGGGAGTGCAGCTTCAGCCCTAGGGATCTGGAGTCCCAAATCAAGATGAGACTACCCTGATTTAGAAATTGCTCATGTCCAGTGTGGCCACAGCTAACTCACTACTAGAAGTAGACACATGCTCTGCCTTTGTAACAATTACAGCAATTGCAATGGGAAATAGAAGTGAAAAACCTCACTTAGTGGCATTGCTCCAATCCCACATGTGGGCATCTCTGAGACACAGAGTCACCCTTGGGAACTGGAAGAACCCTTCCTGGACTACCAACAAGGCCTCATTAACCATTTAAAGAAATCTATATGAGGCCAGGGCTGTAATTTGTCTGCCATTTAACCTTTGCCTGTAGTATAGAACATGAAATCTACATCAGCATGTGTCAGACCAGACACACATCATGTGTGATGCTGGTCTACTGAGGGTGGAGGCTGTCCACATGGAGGTCATAATGGGTGGGAGCTTCAGGAAAGCATGGAAGGATATTGATAAGGAACAGGCTGGAGATCTACTAGCTGTTCCCCAAGCTCACAGGTCATGTTGGGATAGCCACTCTAGGAAAACACTGTGTTCTTGTCAAAAAAAGAAGTTAAATAGATGAGAGCAAGGACCCAATAGAGTGATTGTTTTCACTGGGAGCCAGAATGAATCAGGAAAAAATGTACTCTAGCCTGGAAACATTGGCCTTTCACGTGGCATGATGCTGTGTGTGGCAGAAGGTGGAGAGAGTCACTGCCCAGTGCTGTACAGTAACAGCTCACAGGATATGAGAGCACATGGACTTCTGCTTGATCCTCTCCTGCAAGAGCTGGCATTTCAGTGGGGCTCCTAGTGACAAGGGTGACAAAATTCACAAACTTGACTACTGGAGTGCAATTTGGATGAGGAAACATAACCCCTGGTCTGTCCTTCTCTGTATCTCTGGCTTTCACGAGCCATGGCAGGCCCCACCTGGCTCGCAGTGTGCTCCTGATGTGCACCCCTATCTTCTGTGGAAGGGGCCAATTGGATTCTGGTCCCCATTTACTTCGGACAGCTGTGGTCTACTGTGGCTTCCTGCTCTGACCCAATATTATAAATGCTTGATAATATATTTGAACTGTTCTCCTTTCACCCTTATCTTCTGGGAATTAGAGAGGATTTCTGTTAACCATATAAATAATGCCGATAATTGTCCTCATGTATTTGGAGATACCTGGAGAGGAAGTCCGTCCTGTACAATGGACCGGTGGAAGTTCTGGTCTCTTCAAGCAATGCAAGGGCTCCCTATCATTAACAAGCTGGAAGGTCCCAGTGGATGGTACCACCTTATATCAGCAAGATGTGAAAAGAAATTTATTTTTCTTAGTGTAACTGTTTACAGCTACTAGGGTGCTTCTCTGTTCTTTTCAATCGCATATTTCTTATCAATGGATGTGGCAGTCTACGCTTTCAGCAAACTTCAGAGTCTGTTTTTATGTGATATAACACCTTTTTTTCAACATATTGGCATTTCCAGTGAATTAACTACAGTTGCTGATGGCTGATTTTATTTTTTTTTGTGGTTTGCTTCTTTTTGCCACCCAAAGCAGCCTGGGCACCTTAGCACACTGGGACAGTTCCTGGGTCTATGTGTTGAGTGTCAGCCTGGGGAGCCAGCAGCAGTGCCTGCCTTCCTCAGGGAGGGATTTTGAACCTTTAGCAGAGCCCTCCCTTCCTATACCCACCAAGAAGGAGCAACAGATAGTACAAATGGCTCTGATGTCATACCAGTGAGAATGAAGGTAAAAAAAAACCCAACAATCACACTTTTTTCCAGGCAAACAGACAGATGTAACTTTGTACCTGCAACGACAACAACAAAGGGAGAACAGTTCCAAAAAACCTATTTAGTTAGAAAAAAGTAAAATTATTTGGTGTCCCAGAGTGCAAAGTTAGGACCTTGCATTCAGCTAGGAAAATTAGAGAAAATAAAATAGATTGTGCAGGGTATATCCTAATACAATCTATGAAGAGTAATACACAAATAATCAGCTGCTAAGTAATATTTGTTTATATTGTAATAATTGCTTCCAAACATACATTTTGTTAGTTGAAAGAAATGTATTTGTTTTGTTGTGCAGAGCTACAGAACTATATTCCTGCCTTATGAAGTAGCACCTTTTTGTGGATTAGAATCACTATAAATGTGTTACTCTAATTCTAAAAACAATAAATATTTAACTGAATTGTTGTGTTAGCTGTAGGGCCATGGAAGGGCCAGTATATTTGATCATCTAAGGCAATCTAATTTTCATCTCTTAAGGGAGTATCAAAGAACCTGAAGAATCAATAAGCCTAGTAATTATAGTAAAATATATATATATATATAATTTTTAAAATGTCTTCTTCAGTTGTGCTAATACAGCTAGCTATTTTTTAAACATGTAAAGTGTGCATACCAGTGAGGGGAAGAAAAGATTTTAGTGACACCAAGGAAAACTCATATTCCTCTGTAAAATGGCCAGAGGATCAAAGAAAAGAGAGGCCTTCTGTTTTCATGATGAATTGCATACAATTTCTAGAAAAGGAATTAGAATATGTACCTATCCACTCAGAAACTCAAGTTCACAGACCGAATTTCAGGGAACATGGTGCCAGCTTTTCACTGAATTACATTTGTGTGGTCCTAGTGAAGGTAATGGAGTTATATGAGGTGGAAGTCCATGCAAAAATGGGCTCAACCAGACTCTCTAGAAGTATGTAGAAACCACAGTGCCTAAGTCTGATCTTCTTGGCAGTGATTTGAGTTTAAATTATAATAAAGTCTATTGATTTCAGTAGATGAACCATGAATGTACGGCTATGTAAATATAGCTAGAGTGAGATCACTCAGCCATATCCAGTCCTGCAGCTGTGAAACAGAGTCAAATTCTGATAACATGGCTTGAGTGCTTCTGGTCCTTTTCACTACCATTTACAGGGAAACATGCTTCCACCTTGTCTTCTTCACATTTCAACTCAACAATTCTTTGACAATTGCTTGTTCTTCCTTCATGCAAATCATCTGCAGACAACATGCAGCAGTAACTGTTAATGTACAGCTCCCAGTGAATCAAGGAAAACAAGCCTTCACCTGAACTTCAACAAGAACGTCCTTAGATGACTGGCAAAAGCTCAATTCTCCAATTAGTTGCCAGGTCAAAAACAAAAATTAAGACCAAAGAGCAAGCACCCTTTATCCCTGAAATTCAGAGCTCTCCTTTCAAAGCCACACACATTTGTCAAGAAAGCTAGCATTTAGTTGCTGTAGTCACTTGCCTGAATGTACCTATTTTAAAATTTGATCACCAACATAAAAGTAAGAATAGAATCACATAATTTCATTGGCTGCAAGTCATCAGCTTTCTTCAAAACTATGCACTACCCTAAGGTCCTGTGAATACAGCAGGCAGTAAAATCCTAATGTTATTCATATATCACCTAGCTAGGAACAACAGACAGCATCCTGGGGTGAAGCTTTTAATAAGTATGGCAGGTTCAGGGTTTTGCAGCCCTGCCAGTTTGACTTTCCCCTGGGTAAAAGAGAAGTGCTGAAGGGGTCAGACTGGGCACCCCAATCACATAAGTGCACTGCCTTCATTTTTGACATGGCTGTCAAGCGCCAGGACATAGCTGGCTGGCACCTGTGGCCCTGGCATTTGAGATGCAGGGGTGCCTAAGTTCCTCTGAGTTGTTAAAAGTCCAGGAATGTCTGTCTCCAGAAAGCAATGTTCTTTGTCACAGAGAGCATCTAATGTGAACAGAAAGCTGCAGCCTGGCAGTGGAGTGCAGCTGATCTGCAGGTTGACTGTCTCATGTAGGAAGCTTTGCTGTATGCCTCTTCCTGCTGGATTGTCTTATTCTTTCACAAACACTATTAAAAGCAACCTGTATAATTACTAAACAGATTAATTACTTAGACTAGATGGTCTGAATATGAAAATACAGAAGGAAACTTTAAAAATAGGCTAAAGATTTCTGAGGGGTCAGACAGTGCCACGGTGACAATAGAGAAGAATAATCTATTAATACTGCCTGATGAGCTTGGTCATCCAGTTTCACTGTAAAATACAGGTAAAGGTACAAGAAAACTGTACCACAGCTAAGCTTTAGAGCAGAGATAAGACTTCAATCATGAGTAAACCTACACACAGTCACTTAATTCTGTAATAAAAGCTGTGTACAACTAAGAGGAAAATATGAAACATATCCATAACTTGGCTTATATATTTTTTTCCATTCAACCTTATTTTTCTCATACCTGTAATTAATGTTACACTGAAGCACAACTCCTGATTCTAACTTCTACCAGATTGTTCCTATCTCAGGATTCATGTTGGGAGCTCCCATTGAAATAACTTCCAAAGCAAACAACTTCACTACTCTTCCAAGAGACTTATGAAAAGATCATAAGGCAGCTTGAAATAACCTCTCCCTTTAACTAATACAGATCTCTGGCAGAAGAAGATTGTTACCATATTATAGATATTACAGTGTTTAATATGTCAAGATGTATCACCACATCAGACTCAGTGCAGAGTCTAAAGGACAGCATGTAAGGAATTAAGGGTCATTCTTTCTTTCCATCAGCTCTTTGAATCTGAAAGTATTTTTGTCCTCCTGCTTTTGGTTGCTTGTGGATTTGCTTCAGTCAGTCTTTTCTGGGTCTCTTCCAACCTAGCAGACTTTTTTTCTAATTATTTTTTGTTGTTTTAATTCAAGTCTGAGAATGAATTGAAAGTAAAAATCAGAAGGAAGGAGTACAGCTTTGTTAAGTGCACAAATGGCACCGTTTATATATATATACACTTAGAGAGTACAAAACATATAGCATTTGAAAGGAGGCAAGCCCCAAATAATTAACATCCAATACTGTAATTATCAGTGTTGTGGTTTGTTGTGGGTTTTTTTCCCCAGATTCTTAAGAAAACACTTCAATGACTATTTTGTTATTATGGAAATCACTTAATATGAAACACCTCAGGTTAGAAATGCCAATAGCAACTGAGTTTGTGTGATTACAGAAGGGCTCCTAGTGATGGATCAACGAAGTGGTGTAACTGGCAGGCAGTCATCAGATCAGGTTTTTATTTCTTGCAGAATCTGGCAAAGTTTCAAATTTCACTTTCATATAAAATGAGATGGAAAAACAGTGGTATGTTTTCCTTAGTTTATTCAGTGCAATATTTCCTCACTGGAGCAACAGTTGGTCATGGTCACAAATACAGAAAGGCTTAGAATTTCCCACTGCACAGCTGAGACAAAATGTGCCATCATTTCTCACCCCAGCATATACTTCAACTTTGCAGGAATGACTGGCAGTTTGTACACTCTGCTTAGTTTAAGCGACTGTGATTCTCTCCTGCTCCCTCCCTCCTTTTCCTTGATTCACTTAAATCTCACTTTTACGAAAACAAAGTTTAATTTAGTTTAAATGACCAGAGGTATTACCCAAATTGACCTTTGTTGAAAGGTCAGCTAACCATTCAGCTGGACTGGGCTTTCAAGACTTTAAAGAAAACGAATGGGATTTAGATGTTTCAAGCCCAATGCCAATATTTTGCATATCTAAAACTCAAAGAGATTATTCTCTGGCTGCATTTCCACAGAGAGTACATTAGATGTCAAGCCTTTTTATCATAGATAGCTCAAATCACTGAGTTACCTCTATGCTTCAGAGACCACTTCAGAGCAGGTACTCTGCTTGACTTGCTGGTATGGAGTTTCAAAGATAACCGAACTAGATGAAATGAAAAATTATAAATAAATGCTGGAGTCTGCTAGAAATACCATTAGCTCATAACACGGAAGATTGTACAGACAGGACAAGGTTGTCACACTCATGTGGAGGTATAAACTGTGGTATCCCCATTTCAATTTAAAGTGTGGAAATAAGAGACAAAAGGCATTATGGGTTTTCCCCACAGTGATAAATCATGTTTGTAGGACATTTATTATTTTTCCTAGGTGAAATACTTTATTTTTTAATGGTATTCAGAAGTATCTGGAGGTTGTCAGTGAGGACAGCAAATGTCACATACAGCCAGCAAGGTCACCAAAGTCTAATGACCCCTCTTATTGTCTGAAGATTGAGTAGAGGAGAATGTTGGCTTCATTCTGGCAAAACAGGAAGACTCCAACTACCACACCAGAACCTTCTGCAACCCTAGTCCTCTGTGCCCCATACTAAGAAATGCCTTTTTCCCTTGCATTATAGAAGAATTAATACCAATCATTTAATTAATTGTAATGACAAGCAAGCCTGACATCAAACCCGTCAGGAATCTGCACTTGCAATTAAAAATACAATCCTGCAGAAGGCATAATGAAACTGATAATATAAAATTAAATAAGTTATTAAAGTTCCACCTAGAAGTCTTATGAACCTATAAATACATAGTGCTGAATTACATGAAGTTATTCCTCCCAAATGTAAATAGCTAGAGCTGAAATATGCTGGCAAATAAGGCATATAGTGGGAAACAAGGGATTTAGGCTTCACTCTTTAGGTCTGAATACCCCTTTTCAAAATGGATTATGCAAAAACGTCTGCTGTGCTAATAATAACAAATTCTTTGCTCTCAGGGATGGCGTATTCCTGGGATTGGTGCCATGTGTCCACACTTGGATTTTTCCAGAACCAGAGTACTATAATGTAATTACTGATTCTGCAATAAAAATGCTAGCAATATTGTTAGCCGACTTCCTCTCCCAATTTCTGTTGGTAATACAGTATTTTTTCCACCTTCAGGATTATATTACCAGCCAAGACAACCACAAATGGCCTGGAAAAGAAGGGAATTTCATTGCACTGCTTCAGGCCATGTCTACATTTGGTTGTTGAACCACTTTTACTGTGGTTAGCTTGCATTAATTTAGCTGGTGCATACATCAGACTAGTTTTCAAAGTGTTTTAGTAGCTCAGGATACACTAAGCATCCCTCCCTGCAGCAGGTATCAATCCATTTTGCAAGTAGCCTGTTCCCTGTGGAGTTGATGTAGCCCTAGCTGCTCTGCTGTCAGAAGTCCTTTACTTAGTAACTTTATCTGTACTAAGCTGCCTTGGTATTTCTGTATCTCCAGTGTGTTGAGGATGCCTTGGCTAGATGCACTTTCTTCTTAATTATTAGTAGCCCTGTAGATATCAACACATCAAGTTTAGGTGTCTGCTCCAGGACACAAGCATCTCTCTGATTTTCTTCATGGATCCATACATAGTTTTTAGCTCTGATCGCCCCGGCCAAAGACACGTTCTCAGCTTCACCAGAGTAATATATCCCACAATGTAGAAGCTTTCAGGGAATTGCTAGAGTCAAAAGGTAAATAGCTGAACAAAGCTTGACTCAAGGCTAAGTCATAGCAAAGGAGTCTGGTAAAAGTGCTGTAATATAAAAGGCCACAATAAAAACACAAGCAAAGATCCTAGATGTGAGATGACAGCTATAATTTTATACACATGACACTGGCAAAGCCAAAAGTAACATAGTGCATACTAACTACAACAGCACTGTGATAAGTACCCACAATGAGATTGGCAGAATCTGGGAAGCCACCAAGTGGACCCAGCATCCCACGTGTACATGAAGTCTAACCTGGAGAAGAATAATAGGGTGGCTGAGACTCAGATGATATGGTAGAGACAAACAGAGCTCCACATGGACATCCACAGCGAAACACAAACTCAACACCCAGCTAAAAAACACTGCTGGGACTTGCCAACAAGTGCAATGTGCTATATTGTCACACAAGTGCCTATGGGGATTTCAAAGGATTGAAGCAGTTTTACAAGCTACACTGCAGGAGGTAGCCTCTTTCCACCTGTCTTTTAAGTACACTCACACAGACACCACCTTCACTCTTTTGTACATGATTGTCCTGGTTTGAGCCAGGATGAAGCCAATTTTCCTTTTTACTGATTTTTTTTTTCTTCAGTAAGCTTTCTTTTAACTAGCAACAGTGTGTTCTGCTAGGCTGATAAGACAGTGGAATGTTTTTCTAACAACTGAGGCTTCAAGGCTGCACCTGCACTCTGCCAGCTCAGACACTATGGGGAGATCTGTGACCCCCCCGTAGGAGGCTGAGTTAGATGGACAGCAAAATTGGCCAAAGATATTCCATTCCATATATCTACGTAGCTCAGAGGAAGGTCAGAGATCACAGAAGACAACTTCCTTCCTTTTTCTTCTTCCCTTCTCTTCCATCCATGGCCGGCGTCCGGGGAGGACTCTGTTCATCCATCACTGTCGATCCTCAGGCTTGATCTCTTGTGACCCCCATAACTCTCTGCTTTCTCCAGCAGCAGCTCCGGGATTCCTCGGGACTCTTCCCAGTTCAGGGAAGTGCTGTGGGAGTTGCTGGGGTGGGGGGAGGCGAGAGGTTTTTTTTGCCTATACTCAAATATATCTGTATATAATTGTATATATTTTCTTGCATCATTCATTAGTGTTTTAATTAAAGCTGTGTAGTTTAGTTTTCAATCCAGCCAAGTCTCTCTCTTTTTCTCTCTCTCCTTCCCTACCTGGGTTGGGGGGAGGGGGGATCGAGAGCATTGTTGTC
>NW_009953929.1:2332781-2344268 GCF_000747805.2 Chaetura pelagica | reverse complement strand
ACTGTTGCTAGCTACAAGAAAGCTTACTGAAGGAAAAAAAATCAGTAAAAAGAAAAATTGGCTTTATCCTGGCTCAAACCAGGACATTCCACCCCTATTCCATACCATATATTGCATACAGGCTCTATACTTTACCAGCTGTCAAACTAAGGATTCTCTCCCAAAGTCAGGTTACCTTGAGGTACATATTGTACTTCACCGTCTTCCATCATCACACACCAGGTATGTCCAGGTCCCTGAGCAAAAGCAATACCCCTGACAGGTTTACCTTTGCCTGAAGCAGGATAGACCCAAACACTTTTACCCAACAGGTTTCTTTCACACACTACAGGGACTTTATCCCCATCTGCAGTATATAGAATGTCTGACCAAGTCAATTGATGGATCCCCTGATGTTAACTAACCAGGTGGCCTTTGCCAAATTCTTGTCCCAGTTTTTTACAGTTCCACCACCCATTGCCTTCAGGGTAGCCTTCAACAAACCATTGTACCTTTCAACTTTCCCTGAGGCTTGTGCATAGTCTGGGATATGGTAGATCCATTCAATACCATGCTCTTTAGCCCTGTCAGTGACAAGACTGTTTTTGAAATGAGTCCCATTGTCTGACTCAGTTCTCTCTGGAGTACCATGTCTCCACAGAATTTGCTTCTCAAGACCCAGGATAGTATTCCTGGCTGTGGCATGAGGCACAGGATATGTCTCCAACCATCCTGTACTTGTTTCCACCATTGTAAGCACGTAGCGCTTACCCTGGCGGCTCTGAGGCAGTGTGATGTAGTCAATTTGCCAGGCCTCCCCAAGCCTGTACTTTGACCACCTCCCCTCATACCACAAAGGTTTCAACCGTTTTGCCTGCTTAATTGCAGCACAAGTCTCACAGTCATGGATCACCTGTGCAATAGTGTCCATGGTTAAGTCCACCCCTCGGTCACGAGCCCATTTGTATGTTGCATCTCTGCCCTGATGACCTGAAGCATCATGGGCCCACCGAGCCAGAAAGAGCTCACCCTTGTGTTCCCAGTCTAAGTCTACTTGGAACACGTGAGCAGCCTCATCTGCTCGTTGGTTGTGTCCATGTTCCTCAGTGGCTCGACTCAGAGGCACGTGTGCATCTACATGACGCACTTTTACCTCCAGTTTCTCTATCTGAGCTGCAATGTCTTTCCACAGGTCAGCAACCCAGATAGGTTTACCCTTTCGCTGCCAGTTGTTGGTACTATAGCTTTCATTGTCTCTTGCTGGCTCCAAGGATTGGATCCTTCCTTCTCCTGAATCCTACCCCCTCCTCCTTACCCCCCCATTACTAACATTGACAGTTTTAATTTCTAGTTTTGGGGTACATTTTAATACTTATTTTTAGGTCTTCATCCTCCTCACACAACACATACAAAGTCTCCAAGAGGAGCATGGCTGTGCAGAAACGAGGAACGGGCGGGACCTGGCCCTTGCATTGCAGTATCTCAGTCCAAGGAGTGAGCGGTGAAGCCCTTGGTCTGCATGGCAGCTGAGGGAGTGAGTGGCCACTGGGAGATACAGATGGGTCAGAAGCAGCAAAGTATCCTGACACAGAGATTGTTCTTTTGGAACAGGAGGAAGAAAGGAGAAAAAAGCCAGAATCCTCTCTGCTGTCCTTTATGTACCAGGGTAAGGGCACAAGTACCACATCAAATCCTATTGCACACCCAATCAGAGAAGAAATGCAGTCTCCAGGAGATGCTGTCCTCACTACTCTAGAACTCTTAAAAACTGGAAGACTTCTGCAAGCTCTAAGGGCTCGCATCCTCTTTGCCACATTATATGTTCACTGTGTCTTAATGCTGTCATTTGTTCTCTTACTCTCCACTTGGGACAAATAGGCCAATCATAAGTTTTTTTCACTCATAACTGAAGTAAAGCATCGTCGAAGTTTCCAGTGATGCTAAGTCTGCTAACAGCAGCTACATCCAGGAGGGACTGGTTCTACTAATAAAATTCAACTATAGGACCTCTTCCACAAGTCATTATGTAAAGCCAGCAAGTGTAAGGAGTGTTCCCTGCTGTGTGCAGTGATCCTGGCAAGCTTGCCACAGTGAA
The DNA here is from genome assembly GCF_000747805.2 of Chaetura pelagica. Classification (NCBI taxonomy): domain Eukaryota; kingdom Metazoa; phylum Chordata; class Aves; order Apodiformes; family Apodidae; genus Chaetura; species Chaetura pelagica. Next base: position 2,342,194 of record NW_009953929.1, on the reverse strand, counting down.
TTCTTTGGGAAGGCACTTTTACTTGTTTGTTTTGGGTGGTTTTGTTGTTGGAGGGTTTTTGTGGTGTGTTGGGTTTTTTTGTTTGTTTTTTAAATAGAGTATGCCAGTGGCTGCCCAAGTGAAAGCTGCCTCAACAAATGCAAAGAGTGGCCAAACACTAGGCCTCCTGTGACACTATCACAGGCTCTAGTATATCTCACCTGCAGAAATAGCTGGAAAGTTATTTGAAAGAACACCTTGACTAGTAAGGTCTTGCAAAAACTGAATGATCCTCCCTTTTTCTCCTTTCCAATTCTTGTGCAGTCATTGATGCACTATATTAAATTCTCACTTTGGCATCTCAGTTACTTTTCTTGGTAAACCAAGAACAATTTAGTTCCTAATATTTTTTATTATTTTATTGTTTTTAAAATAAATACAGTAGGCTGTTTCAGCTGTGATCCAGTGACAGAGAAAGACTAGGGGAAGATTTGCATGTATGCACATGTATGTTTGCACATACAAGGACCCACACAGCCTCCAAGTCTGGAAATTTGCAGTCTGGACATTTTTGCATTATCTCCATTTGCACTGAGATGCAATGTTTGTTTTTTTTTTTTTTTTTTTGTTTTGTTTTTTTTTTTTTTCGGGTTCTCTTTTTGCAAAGTCAAAGAATGTTAGAGGTTGGAAGGGACCTCTAGAGATCATCAAATCTAATCTGTCTGCCAGAGCAGGACCACCACAGAATCTAGGTCAGGTCACTCAGAAGTGCATCCACACAGGTCTTGAAAGTCTCCAGAGGAGACTCCACAATTTCTCTGGGCAGCCTCACGTTGAGGTGGAACTTCTGTGCTCTAGCTTGCATCCGTTGTCCCTCAACCTATCACAGGGCACAACTGAAAAGAGATTGACCTTTCCTTCTTGACACCCACCATTTCACATATTTATATACATTAAGATCCCCTCTCAGTCTTCTCTTCTCCAGACTAAACAGCCTCAGGTCTCTCAGACTTTCCTCATGTGTCCCTTAATCATCCTCATAGCCTCTGTTGGACTCTCCTGTCCCTCTTGAACTGGGGAGCCTAGAACTGGACACAATACTACAGGTGGGGCCTCACTAGAGCAGACTAGAAGGGGAGGACAATCTCCCTGGACCTGCTGGACACACTCTTCTTAATGCACCCCAGGACACCATTGGCCTTCTCAGCCACACTTTTAAACCTAAAGGTATTTTCTTAATTTTTATTTCTTGTAGGATCCAGTGCACTACTACTGACAAACATAAAACAGCTGCCAATCTCAGTAAGAGTTATACTCTTTAATATCTATAAAGGTATCTTCCCTGTATTATAAAAGGCTAGCTATTACTGTGAAACACTCAGTTTTCTTACTGTATTATGTACAATTATCTGGTACTTTTAAGTAATATTGTCTTATTAAGTGGAACACTTATTTCCTTACAGGTGCCAGAAAAGCAAGGGAAAAGGTATATATTAAAAATATTTTTAAAGAGTCTATAATCAGAAAATTTAAAATTAAAGTTTAACTTACTCTGGAAAGAACAATTATGATTACAGCAATTATACAGTAAATGCAAACCATGTTATTTTAGTAATGTTTTTGCCTGCCTTAAAGTGAGATACCTCAACAGGATTAACCAAGCTTGCTAGGGAAAATTTTGTATAAGAAGTCATAATTTTACCAACAGAACATCACTGGTTTTCAGTCTTCTGGAGACCATTTATAACACTTGCAACTACCAGTCCCAAAATATCTTTCCCATTCACTGTAAGGAATGATAACCTTGAAGCATAAAAGACCTGGGTGATTTGACAGCTGTAGCATGACACAATGTGATCAAGATTCCCCAGCAGTGAAGTTAACATATTTTAATGGAACTACAATAGTTGATCACAGAGACACGCAGTACTCAGGGGTACACAGAGAGGTTATTCGGTGTCCTTTTATCTGTCATAAAACACTAATGGGGACCCATGAGTAACACTATAGCCAGTTTATTTCAGTTTAAGTGAATTCCAGAACCTTAAATTATTAGAGATAACCAAGTTCATTGCACCACTTTTTTTGGTCTTAAACCCTCATGATTCTTCACTCCCACTTGTTTTATAAACTATGCAATTACTACTACAGATTTTGGGCTTGACTGGTTTGGGCCATATCTAAAACTTTGTATCATATAGAACAGAAAAGAGAGAGAGATTTTAGGAAAGCATGAGACAAGTTGCAGCTGTTCTGCATGATGCCTTGGCACTATGATTTCTGGGAGGATGACCCAAGAGTAGGAAGGCAGCTTGTTCAGTGCTTCCAAGCTCTTATACTGAGTGAAAGCATCTGATAGCTGAGAGCTCCAACATGAGCTTATAAAAATATAAAATGCAACTTTATTTTTTTATCTTGGAAAATAAGGAAATTTTTCTACAGAGAAATTATGGGAACCATGACATAAATGACAGAATCGTGTATATCCTACCAATAGATCACCCTCAGGTTTTGGTGGGTTTTTTTGTTTTTTGTTTTGTTTTAATTTTTCATTCAATTTGATCTCCCCACGGACTGGGCCCTCTTCCAGGGGAACGTGACAAGCTGACAGGAGCTGTGACATGAAAGAGTGCTGGATTCTGTTCCCTCGGCTCAAGGCAAAGAGACTCTGTTGTAGCACAGCCTGGATCTGCTCTGTGGAACTGTGATGTTGGAGCTGCTTGTGTAAGAATAAGAGAGTTAGAAATTGACTCAAGATGAGCTCTTAACTGTTCAAATTCATTGACCAACTATTTTTTCCACCCCTATATCATCAAGCCATGAAGCAGGACATTTTGCAGGAAGAAGGTGACAGTACATTTCTGAAAGGGCTCTAGCTGCCTCCCCATTTCCCATCTGCATATGCCAGGTATCTAATGGGTCTTCAGCTCTGCCCTGCTTCTTGCACTAGTAATAGGTTTTTATCTGCTGCAAACACAGGTCCTTGCTTAGAACAGCTGGAGCTCCTTATCCTTGGTAGGACCGAGAGCTGCGGTCTCCCACATTCATGCTGTGATGAATGCACATGTTAAAAATTCAAAGGTAAAGTTTGCCACACAACTCTATTGCACACAGTTAACTACCTCTGTTAACACAGAGGCTCTATGCTCCACCTGACAGATTCACCTATAATTTTGTATCATGTGCCCAGAGAGTATTTGGCAATGTACAAATTGTGATGCCTTTTTAAAAAATACTTTATTTTATTCAGTACGTTTTTTATGAGTTTTCAGACCTTTACCATTATTGCATGGTGAAAGCATTTTACATAGAAATACATGTCCATACTTCTGGGGCTTTGAATTTACATTGTTCCAATTAAAAACAAAACAAAACAAAAAACAAACATAACAAACACCAAACAACAAGAACAACAACAACAAACCAAACCAACCAAACAAAAAAAAACCACAAACAAAAAAAGCCAACAATGAACCCTCAACTTTTGCTTTGGGCTTCACCCACAGGGCGTTTGGATTCTCTGTCTTCACTAAAGAACACAAAGCCAAGTTCTGCTTTTCCTGTTGAAACACACGGGATTTGTTCTTGCACAGCTAAATACGGTTTAACTGGGGTCATCCTGACTTGTGCAAGTGGGGACAAGATCTTTTGCATCACTCCAGACTGTGCTTTGTTTAATTCAAAGTTTTCTTGGCACATCATGCTATAGGTAAACTGAATCTATAACCTTTAGATAGCATATCTGTTAATTTACTGATGAAATTATACTTCCAGCCATAAAGATGAAGGCGGGCTCCCAGAAAAGCATTTTTTAGTATTAAATTGGCCTTCAATCATGCAACTATTTGTAAGTGAAAAAGGTCCAAGTATCATCCAGGTAGCACAGGAGTGAGATTCAGACTGAAGGAAAAACTTTCATCATCAAAAGTGGAGAAAACTGAACAATGCTAAATACAGTCATCAGAAACAATGCTAGTATTTCATTACAATATAGTGTCTGCCCAGACACCATAGGATAGCTTTCCACTCTCTTAGCCTTACACCCTTTCCTGTGGGTGCTGCCCTGAGAGCTTGTAACATTGAACAGCAGATCTAGGTTTTCATGCTTCAAGTGCTACTTTTAAAGCAACAGTTGCAGCTTTGAACTTGTAGCTGATGTGTACCAAAGGCTGGGGACATCGTTCAGAAGAGCAGGGGGATAACCTCATGTATATGTGATCAGTATGCAAGTATCTTACATCTGTCTATGCATAAATTTACCATTTAAATGACAGTGCACATCTTTGTCATGGCCATTTTCTTTTTTTACATTTCATAATTGGTTCTAATAAATATTAGAAGTTAGAGTTTTAACTTAATAGAATAAAACAGATTTAAAAATAAATGAATTTATGTTGTAGGTAGTTAATTCATGTCCTGATAATTCACTTTCACAAGTTGCAAGTTAAACTAATTGGAGCACAGCAAAAATCCCACAGGATCAAGTTCACCTTCAGCTGCACCCAATTAATTCAAAAGTAGAAAGTGTGTTTATACATTCTAGGTGGTCCAAGCAGCATTTTATGTTGACACCAATAAGACCAACAGCGTTTAGCCCAAATAACAATTACATAAAGTGTATATTAAGTAATACACAGCCTTATAAATAAGTCATTAGAAAACAATAGCACTCCAAAAAGATTTCTTCTTTTCAAAATAGGATGAATTTAGAAAATAATGACCTACTTGACAAGTTAATTCTTCTGTTTACAGGCACTATTTTCATCTTAGGATCTAAACTCACTTTGAACTTGCATAGGTTACAACACATTGTTGACTGAGAATTGCGCACATGTAAACATGGCCTGAACTAGAACAAATTTTTAATAGATTGTTTGATAGCTAAATGGCAGTAATATGGCTTAAGCCAAAATAGACTACGTAACTCAAAAGATTGTTGCTGACTGCTTGTAGTTTTTTTCTGAAATATTGTTCTCAACAACCATTTCTAAAGCATGCCTGAATAACAAGAAAAAAAAAATTAGGTACTTGGTTTATAAAGTATTTAACAATCTGCATATTAAAGAACACTTTGGTTCTCATAGCATCCCAGGCAGGAATTTTCATTTAACATCTGTTTGAACTTTTACACCTTCCGTAAAATAGAATTTTTTAAAAAGTACAATGCACAATTCCCTCAGTTGCAGAAGTATAAAGAGTATGGGTGCTGGCTAAATTACACAAAGGTAGGTGTTTCCAAGCACATTAAACATTAAGCCTGATAAGCTTTTATTTTACCTTTGAATTCATTATGGGATAAGGTACGGCACGTAGGACCTTAAGTGTTCAGAGGAGAGGCAGGAGACTGCCAGAACTGAAATGCCTTCTTTCTGTAAAGAGCATGTGTTCCCCTGAGACCTTGAGACGGGGGAGTAAGGAAAACACCAACAGCTTCATGCTCTCTACACTCACTGCCATAGGAGAGATTAATCCTTCAGTTTGAGGACTGAAGGGGAAGTGAAGGGCTCTGCGTACCTCCTCTCCAGTTGAATGCTCAACTATAGTCTTCAACTGAAATAGACTTGTCTCAGAAGTTTTTTTCTAAACTAAAAATATAGAAGTTCCCAAGTATCAACATATCAACCTTACAGGGTAGGTGTCAGTTGGTACCTTATGTATTGGAGCTATCATACTGTCTTTTATTATTAACCACCAAAGCTGATCATATTTTCTTTCAATGAACTCTTCCATTATTTTAATTTCTTCTAGATAGAGAGTCTCATCCTTTGTAGGCTTCATATTTACAACTCCTCTAGTAGTTTGTAAACAAACCCTGTTATCCATACATTTGTTTATTTGGCTATTGTTTCTGAACCCTGCTTTAGATAACTCAAAGCTTCTGAAGTGAGCAGCATCACTAGTACAAGTCAACAAGACCTGCTGCAAACACTGTTTCCCAGTATTTGCATTGCTGTTCAGATGCAATAGTAAATAAACTAAAATAGTTTGGTTACTAGGTTAAGTAACTTATTGAAGGACCCCTGGTGCAACACCATCCACAGAGGTTTCAACAAAGCAAACTTCACAGGTAGCTAAGCTACAGACAGTGCCAGACTCAGCTCCTCTAGAGCTAGGTGATAAGGAAGTTAAAGTTAACATGAGGCAACTGGTGTTTTTCAGTTTTTCTGAAAAATCTGATCAACCATGTCTGTTTCTTAAGCAAGTCAGGATCACGTCCCCAGAAGAACTACAGCTCTTGATTTGAATAGCATTGTTGCAGTGGGGATGTTTTTGCTGAATGTTTATAATGTATTGTGAATGCGTAGGGCGAGATGCTATTCTACTCACTGCCACTCCAAACAAAGCAGCGGAAAATGTCTCCCCCTTAATTTCTCGACTTTGTGCACTTTTAATTACAGAATCTGATTTCATACAACAATAAAGTCTATTAAAAAAACCCTTATTTTCTTTACTCTGTTTCCCTTCCCCCCAAAGGAGTGATTTCTTTGTACATTTTCCCATCTCTAAATGCAACTAGTAGGACTCCACACAGCAGCTTTCCACTTCCGGTGGTTCCCTACAAGACGACAGGAGCCATCGGTGAAAAGAGCAAATTGTTTCTCAGTCTCTGGTAGATGATCATATGGTGGAGCTTCTTGAGCTCGTCTCACCACTTCTTGTGGTGGCATTCCAAAGTGGGTGCCTTCTGGCCAGTTTGTAATTGCTTCCACAATACCTGGACGATTAGGTTTCCCTATTCGGGCTCGCTGGGTGATTAAAGCAGTCCATTTACTCCAAGTCACATCAGTGGCATGATGGACAGGAGAAAGGTTATTCTGGAACATGAATCTCAGCACCGGTAGCCTGGGCACCAGGAAGAGCTGTGCTTCACTGCCAATCACTTCTGAAGCAGCTCTAACCCCTTCATATGCTGCAAGTATCTCCTTCTCAGTTGTTGTGTAGTTCGCCTTGGAACCTCTGTAGCTCCGGCTCCAGAATCCCAAGGGTCGACCTCGAGTTTCCCCTGGTGCTTTCTGCCGGAGGCTCCAGTTGCGACCAGTGTGTCCGGCTGCAGTGTAGAGCACGTTCTTGATGTCTGGTCCTGTTCGAACTGGTCCAAAGGCCATTGCCTACACAATCTCCTTTTTGATCTGCTCAAAAGCTTTCTGTTGGTCAGGACCCCATTTGAAATCATTCTTCTTTCTGGTCACCTCATAGAGAGGTTTCACAATTTCACTGTAACATGGAATATGCATTCTCCAGAAACCAACAGTCCCTAAAAAGGTTTGAGTGTCCTTTTTAGTTGATGGTGGGGCCATAGCTGTTACTTTGTTAATCACATCCATTGGGATCTGGCGACGACCATCTTGCCACTTGATTCCCAGGAACTGGATCTCTCGCGAAGGTCCCTTGACCTTGCTTCTTTTTACAGCAAAACCAGCATCCAGAAGAATTTGGATGATCTTTTTACCTTTCTCAAAAACTTCTTCTGATGTGTCACCCCACACAATGATGTCATCAATGTACTGCAGGTGTTCTGGAGCTCCACCCTTCTCAAGTGCAGCCTGGATCAGTCCATGGCAAATGGTTGAGCTGTGTTTCCACCCCTGGGGCAGTCGATTCCAGGTGTACTGGACTCCCCTCCAGGTGAAAGCAAACTGTGGCCTGCACTCTGGTGCTATAGGAATAGAGAAGAATGCATGAGCAATGTCAATAGTGGCATACCACCTAGCTTCTTTTGACTCCAGCTCATACTGAAGTTCTAGCATGTCCGGTACAGCAGCACTGAGCGGTGGTGTCACCTCATTCAGGCCACGATAGTCCACTGTCAGCCTCCACTCGCCATCAGGCTTGCGCACTGGCCAGATAGGACTGTTGAAGGGTGAGTGAGTCCTGCTGATCACACCTTGGCTTTCCAGTTGCCGGATCAGCTTATGAATGGGGATCACAGAGTCTCTGTTGGTGCGATATTGTCGTCTGTGCACTGTTGAAGTGGCAATTGGCACCTGTTGGTCTTCAACCTTCAGCAACCCCACTACAGAAGGGTCATCTGAAAGGCCAGACAAAGTATGCAGCTGTTCAGTGTCCTCAGTCCCTACAGCTGCTATACCAAAGGCCCACCGGTACCCTTTCGGGTCACGGAAGTATCCTTTCCTGAGATAGTCTATGCCAAGGATGCACGGAGCACCTGGGCCAGTCACTATAGGGTGCATTTGCCACTCCTTACCAGTGAGCCTCACACCGGCCTCCACAACAGTCAGTTGTTGAGAACCTCCTGTCACTCCAGAGATAGTGACGGAGTCTGTCCCTTTATGATTCGATGGCATTAGTGTGCACTGTGCACCAGTGTCCACCAAAGCTTTATATCTTTGTGGTTCTAATGTGCCAGGCCACCGAATCCACACAGTCCAATAAACTCGGTTGTCCCTCTCCTCCTCCTGGCTGGAGGCAGGGCATCTCTAAGGTTGAGCACTAAAGGTCGATGCACCATCCTGGTTATTGACTGGTGCAACCTTCTTGGAAGAACCATCTCCTGGCCTTGTTCTGTTCAGTAGCTCTTGCACACGTAACTGGAGAATATCAGTGGGTTTCTTGTCCCAGACTCTCATGTCCTCTTTAAAATAATTTTTCAAGAGACCACAGGTGGCTTCGCAGTGGGTCCCGTCCCTGTCGCTGCTGTCTCGTAGCAGGACGTCTCTTCTTAGTGGCTGCAACACGTGACCAGTTATCTCTAGGAAGAATCTGGAGATTACTTCCCCACCTATTTGGCATCTGGTTCTTCCTGCCAGTCATTTGTTCAATGGCTGAGGTGCGAAAGTGAAGAGAGTCAGAGAGGAGGTCTCCATACTGTCGTGCTTTAAAAGCTACCTCACGTACAGTTGGTCTCTGATAACCTTCAAAGCATCCCATGAAGGAGAATATATGGGCATGCGCTGCTGGTACAGCCTGAACAAACCTCCGGAACATTTGTGTGTCACACTCAACATCATCAGGATTTGTGAGTCCATCTTTATCATAGATCACCTCTCGCACAGCAATCTCTCTCAAGTAGGTGATGGCTTTCTCAAGAGTGGGTGTTCTGCTTCGGCGCCATTCGATGTCACCCTTGTGGGGGTATCTCTCTCTCACAGCTGACAGAAGTCGGTCCCACAGGGTGGTAGTTCCTGTCTTACTACTAAGTGCTCTGTCAATACCAGCATCTCTGGCCAGGGATCCCAACTGCTTGGCTTCTCTCTCATCCACATTGTGGGTCTCAGCACCACTATCAAAGCATCGGAGCAGCCAAGGAAGGATTCCCTCACCATCAATGCGGGTGAAGTCCTTTCTCATGAGGCGCAGCTCTTTCATAGAGTAGGGCTGGACGAGGTCATCGTCGTCATCTGATTGAGGAGGGCCTGCTGTTCTTTTATCTGCTTGAGAGTGGTCTGGTTTTTTATCTGTTTGAGAGTCATCTG
>NW_009953929.1:2320890-2332225 GCF_000747805.2 Chaetura pelagica | reverse complement strand
ACACTCCCAATTGATGAAAATGTGTAATCTGGGCTTAAAATCAAGCCCCACGTTGGGCACCAATAAATTGTTATCACAGTTTGACTCAGATCCGAAAACAATGCTCTCAGTCCCCTCCCCCCACCCCCCCAGGTAGGGAAGGAGAGAGACAAAAAGAGAGATACTTGACTGGATTGAAAACTAAATTACACAGCTTTAATTAAAACACTAATGAATGATACAAGAAAATATATACAATTATATACAGATATATTCAGGTATGGGCAAAAGCCTCTCGCCTCCCCCCACCCCAGCAACTCCCACAGCACTTCCCTGAACTGGGAAGAGTCCCGAGGAATCCCGGAGCTGCTGCTGGAGAAAGCAGAGAGTTATGGGGGTCACAAGAGATCAAGCCTGAGGATCGACGGTGATGGATGAACAGAGTCCTCCCCGGACGCTGGCCATGGACGGAAGAGAAGAGAAGAAGAAGAAGGAAGGAAGTTGTCTTCTGTCATCTCTGACCTTCCTCTGAGCTTACGTAGATATATGGAATGGAATATCTTTGGTCAATTTTGCTGTCTGTCTAACTCAGCCTCCTACGGGGGGGTCACAGATCTCCCCATAGTGTCTGAGCCGGCAGAGTGCAGGTGCAGCCTTGAAGCCTCAGTAGTTAGAAAAACATTCCACTGTCTTATCAGCCTAGCAGAACACACTGTTGCTAGTTAAAAGAAAGCTTACTGAAGGAAAAAAAAAAAAAAAAAAATCAGTAAAAAGGAAAATTGGCTTCATCCTGGCTCAAACCAGGACACAGAAACTAAATAACCAGATTTCCAGTCTATACCATGGACACCAGCTAGCTATTCAGTGCCATGATGTTTTTTTTTTGTTTGGTTGGTTTTGTTGTTGTTGTTGATTTTTGGTTTTGTGTTTGTTTTTTTTTTTGTTTGTTTGGTTTTGTTTGTTTTGTTTTTACACTGCACAGATCTTAACCAGAAAGGTGAGAACTCAGCTAGAGGCCAGGGACATCCCAAGAACACCCAAAGCTGGGTTCTTTCACCTGCAATATTTCATGCTCTGCACAAAAGCTTCCTCACCAGGAGGCCAGCATGCGCCCAGGGCACTGTGGAGGCTCAGCTGTTTGGAGAGGACAGCTTCTGCACCACTTTTTGCTGTGACTAAGGGGACCGTGTACCTCTAGCCTTTGACCTCCTGCAAAGTACTAGTGGCTGAGAAAACAGAGCAGCAAAGAAGAGAGGGTATCTTGGCTGCCTGCAACCAGTCCTGCAGCACTCTTGTGCCAGCCTGACAGCAAAGAGCCATTGCCTAATCTGGATTTGCAAATGCAACTGTTTGCCTCCTGAGTTTAATTAGATTGAGTTACATCCATATTAGGGAGGCATCCTCCCCTGCCAAAAGCCATAGCTTGAAGCAAACTATTCCCACTGCAAAATCTAGGATTAAAACCAGATGCTGTTATGTTTCCACCTTCACAAGTCACATTAAGGTGATTAGTCATTAACTCTTTTTGGGATTTTTTTTTTGTACTAATGAATGAGAAGATAGTTGCAATAAAACACTAACATGGGTAAGACACATTACTTGTGAATTAGTATAACTGGTTGTATGTAGATACAATAGAGAACAGATATTGGTTACTACAACGCAGGTATGCATACTGACAAAGAAATTATACCTTTATAAAAGTGATGACTTTCTAATTTCTGTTTTCTATTTTCATTGGGGTAACAAAGATAAATGGAGCTTCATCTGCTGAAAATACACTTACTCCCTAAGAGAAGGAACTCCTCAAATTCCAGGAGCTTGTAGGGGAAGTATTATTCTGCTACTGGACATTTAACAGAATGGTGAAACACAGTGATTGTTTTGGTGATCCTTTTTACAGGGCTTTGAAGTGACATCTGAGTTTATCTGCAAGACTTCAGCATTTGAAAACTTGTGTCAAGAAAGAAATAAAGCAGAGATATTTCTTAGCAAACCAGGGGGAGGATTACCTTAAGGGTGAGCACAAGCAACTTAGAATGTGAAAATGCTAAAAAAAATTCCTAAGACAACATAAATCTTGTTCCTGAGATATAAAACCAAATAAATAATAAAATAAATCATGTGACCTAAGCTGTAAGTTCTATAAGCAAAAAACTATGAAATACATGTGGTGTCTGAAAGCATGAAAATTCATTTTCAGGTGACTTACAGAAATAACCATTCTCATACACAGTCACTTGACTACATGTCTCCAACCTTCCCATTTGTTCCTGCTCTGAACATCAAGGCCTGCTAATGCACTGCTTGTGTCTGTTGTATGCACAGTATACAGGGTCCCAGACAGCCAATGTCTTCCTGTATGGCCCAGAGGGCTGGGGAGTGTCTTTCAAGTGCTGCACTTCAGCTTAAACAAGTGTGAGTATGCAAATCTGCAGGAAAGCCCACTAGTGAATTGAGGGGGGCAACAGAAAGTAAGAAAGCTAGAAATGGCAAAGGCTTAGTTTTCTCCCATCACAATCTATTTTGCAAAAGCAGCTTAAGTGCCTATTCCATTGTGCAGAACTACTGAGACAAGATCTAATGCTTAACTGATGTCGATGATACAGCATCAATACCCTGCTATTCCTCACCTGCCTAAATCCCCACTGCAGCCAGAAACAGTAGTGGGACACCAGTTTTCAGAAGGGCTCCAGCCAGGAACCAGAAATATACAGAACAGGAAATTTAATCTTTGGCATATGTCCAAATGGTTGAAACAGTAATAAAGAATAAAATCAGTTAACAAGTTAATGTAATGGGCAAAAGCTGAGAAGCATTTTTAAAAAGCTATATTGTGTTGTCCAAATACAAGAGTTACCTAGATATATTTTTGAGCAGGTGATATATCAAGGCATCATCTCTCCTGAAACTGCAAGAGGCATTAAGGGCTCTAAAGGAAACTGAACTGCCAGAGGACCTAGGCAAAATCCTCTCAGGAAAAAAAAAAAAAAAAAAAACTTTCAAGAGTGAGATTAGTTACTCTACAAAATAATCAAGCAGATATCAGAATGACAGAAAAGTTGCAGAATAATTTTGTTATATTAAACAAGTAGTAAAGCCACAGGTTAAATTTGAAGTAAAATTGCATATGGAAGCAAAATTACCTTAAATACATTAGAATTCATCATTGCTTAACTAATTACAACATGAAAATCACATTGGTTTTTATGTAGATAGTCGTCTGGAAAATGCAGCTGGATGCTCAGCAGCACTCAAGAATGCAAAAGAATGTGAAAAGCACAAGTAGAAACCTAATGAACTTAAACAGAAAATGCCACTGTGTTGCTACTCCAATCTATGATGCAGCTGTTCCTTGGTACTTTGTGTAGCTACAGTTACCTCATCTGATGGGGTAAAAAGACAAGACCAATGAGGATAATCTGAGAAATCCATAACAGCTTTCATGTGAAGAGAGAATGAACACTTTAGGACTTGGGTGAAGCAGGTGAAGTAGAGTGCCATGGATGTAATGGAACTTTCAAATATTGAGGTGCTGGATAAGACAAGCTATCAGTTCAAAGGGACCATTAACCTAATCCATAAGGGCTGTTCTGGACTCAGACAGGTCAAAAAAACTCACTAAACAGGTGTTACCAGTTTTGAACAACCAATATTTAGAAGTATCCAAATGGCAATAAAGCAGATACATGTCATACATCTCATGTTTTGAACTTTAGTAGTTAAACTTTTCTTCTCCTCCAGGCAAATCTCTTAACCTCTTCAATTACACCTTCACATTATGGAAAATTTTCAAGAGTCTGTGTCGCATAATGCAAAGATTATCAGAGTACTTTGAGAAAAAAAAACAACAAAACACCACTGCAAACATACCCCTACTGCATATTAATTTCTTCCTCTTTCTTTGATCCAGTAATTTTAATTATTATGCACCTTTCCTCCATGAAATTGTCCAACTAAACTGTTGCATTTTAAAAAGAAAAACTAGCACCATCTCAGCTCCAAATAATAATCTTAGAAAGTACATAACAGCTTTGAGAAGACTGTAAGAAAATAATTTGCAAAAGGGAGACTTTGTGAATACTATCAAGTTTCTTCCAAGAAGCTGTGAAAGCCAGGCTCTTGAGCAGAAGCACAGAAATCTCAGAAGCTCTATTATGTGCCTCCATGTGGCATGTGGAATCCAAGTTTAACTTGGAGGATTCCTAAGCACAAAATGTCTTTTTTTACCTGTAGATCAACCAGAGGTTACATGCAACATCTATCCCCTTTGCTTGCCAACAGCAAGGAGTTGCTTAAATGTAACATGTCCTTCATGAAGCACAAACCCATCTCCTAGTTAAGAAGCAAAGTAGTGGAATGCCTCAATGAAATACTAGTGCTCTGTTTTCCCAAAGAATTTACTTGGAAGACAGTGAAGGGATAAATGCTACTAGAACAAGGAATGGATTTAATAGGTATCAGGCATTAGTGTCTTAGCAGACAAACACATGACCTATTCTATACATGAACATAATAGTATGTTTTATTCCAAAGTAGTCAATGACTATCAGCAGAAAACAGGAGTCTGATACATGACGAGATGTTGTCCAGACTTCCTTGAGACATGCTTTATCCCTTGCACAAGACACCAGCACAAGTTATCTGTGAGGATATCTCTAGCACTCAGTGTGCAAGAGCAAGAAAATAAAGTAGGAAAATTTAACAAGTCAGGCAAGCAGAATTTCCTTTCACTTACAAAGCTGTCGCTAGGCTGTAAGACAGTTTCATTGTGATATGTCCAAGCCCATAGGATGCAAGTGCAGCAGACCAATAGAATAACCTCACTTTGCAAATTTACCCAAAATAGGATGTCCCTGTAAGCTGAATAAATTGGTCTAATAAGAGAAGGCTCTGCACAAGCCTTTCTTTGTACTGAGTCAATGATAGATAATTTTTTTGTATTTTCTTGGGGCTATTTTGCCTGCTTGGTTAAAAGCACAGAAAGAACAATCAAAACATAGATCCATTCCTATTTTCAGAAGGAATTTGAACACAAGGCACACAGTCAAGAGTAAAACTTTCCCATTTTGTCCTAAAGTATTGACAACTAAATTCTCTATGGAAGCATCCAAAGCCAAAATTATTTACATAGCCTTGTCGGTTGAAGAAAATATGCTATCTTCACACATCTTTTTCACTTCTGAACTCCTCTTCCCTTTTTAATATTTATATATATTAGTATTTATATATTTTAGTATTGACAGAATAATCAACCACTCCTACAATCATTGTTCAAGCCATTTTATTTACCACTGTCAGCCAACTGTTCTTTCTTTTCAACTTGTCCTCAAAATCTATAACCATTTATAACAATACTACTGTATTTTATTGCTCTTAAAGCAATTAATACCTACCATTATAACTAGTCTGTGCAAGCCGCTTACATTTCAGACATTTGCTTTCCATTTCCAATTTCATCTTGGCTTCTTCCTCTCTTTAGGCCTATTCTCACAATGCAATTTACATCCTGGATGTTCAAATCAGCTATACAGATAGAGCTCTAATTTCAGTAATGACATAACCCTCCTGAAAGTATTTAGGGGTGTATTGTTTTTCCTCTATGCTCAAATTCATTTAATAAACAGATTCAAGAAAAAAAATGTAAGAACTCAGCTTTTTTGTTCAAGTGCATTATCTTCAGGTTAATTCTTTATTTGTTTTCCAGAATGTATTTGCCAGCTGTACTTTTATTTTCATACCTCTCTATATCAAATTTTCTAGTTAAATACTTACTATTTGGCCCAAATTCTTCTCCCTAATGTGTATGATCAGAAGTCAAAACATATCCAAGTACTGGAATTGGCTCTAACCATTCACTCACAGCCTGGGGTTTGTTTGGGGTGTTTTTTGTTTGTTTTTTTTTTTTTTTTACTACTTCTGTTTCATTTTTCTTAAACAATCTAAGCCATTTTACTGAGACAGTTTTTAAGACACAGGTGTATAACTAGCAGTATCCTTACTAAATTTAACATTACTCAGACTTGACATTTTAAAAACAATGTGAAGCAGGTTATTTGATGCAATATTCTTGGTAGCTGAGCAGAATCCAGTTGCTCACACACATCAGTGCAATTTTAGAAATCATTTCAATTAGGAGTCCAAATTACATGAGTTATATAAGCTTTCCAGCAAATTTAATCTATAATTGAATGCATGCTTTCCAAGTGTAGGAGCATTTAGCTGGAGGTGTTAGATTCTCCTCCTCTTAGAGCTCTGTCATATATTTCCAGGCACTTCTGTTACCTCACTCTTCATAAACCTATGGAAATCTATTAGAGAAGCATACAGAATCAGCCTATCTGTACATAACAAAAGCTACAGATATTTGTGCAATTCAATATTTTGAATCTAATAATAAAGTATTTTTACTTTTCCATAGGAGACAACATCTATACTGTGCCTTTTGTTCTTGCTATTGTTTTACCCTTTATTTTAGAAACCGACAGCAACTCATTTAGAAAACTGATAGTATTTGTCTTTAGTATATTGGACTGTTTCTATTGAGATAAAAGTTAGGGGAGAAGAGAACCCTAAAGAAACAGTCTTAGAACAAGTTATTTGCGCAATTACAAATTTACAGTAGGCATTAGCAAACACCTATCATGTGGTAAATGGCTTTTACTGATTCACATTAAACTATTGCTTTGGCTTTGCCTTCACACGTCCTGACTGTAGCTGGCACGTGCTGCTTCAGGGGAAGGTTGAACTCTCTCCCCTTGGTGCCAGTAAGTTCAAGCCCTCACATAGTTATACACAGGCCGTGGTTGCAAGGACTTTGTCCTGACTTACAGCAAGACAGACACAGGAAGCGAACGCTACTGTCAAAGCTATCCAGCACTGTGCTAAAGGTTTGGATCATTGGGTGGAAAACTTCTACATACATTCTAACGTGAATGTTACTGCAACTGTACAGTTATGTCAATAGATGTTTTAACAGAGACAGGATGCTGAAAGAATATATACCAACTTTGTTATCCAGAAAACTACTTGGACCCTTTAGAACTGTCCATGGAAATTGTTTTTCTATTCATAATGTATATTTTTGCAACTCTAAAATTAATCTAAAGAACAATTAGGAGACTAAGAGACTGCTAGGAGATGTTCTGGTAGGAATTATATTTATACAAAAGTTACTAACTATTAAGTAGAAGGATATCAGAGCTGGAAAACCTGATTTATGGAACATACACATGCGCACACAAGTTCCTTGTCTGGATAAATAAATAAATCAACACTTTCCAGCTGTTACAAAGCTTACTTTTAAAAACCATGATCACACAAAAAATAATAAAAGTGCCATTGTCTTCCAAGTATCACAAGTAGAATTTGCAGATAAGTCCTACATCATACCTATATCCTGTTTTTAAATAGGACTTTTGTGTTTAAGAGGAAAACACCAAGGAACTAAAAGCATCCAAGATTTTAGTATTTTAAAGTATAAAGATACTCATGCCTAGAGGAAACAGCTTTTGAAAGTGCCTAATCAGACTATGAAGCTAACAGAGCTTAGAAAGGAAACAAAATTCTCAATTGTGTAGGTCTTTAAATGTGTATTTTAAATTTGTATTTATACTTAAAGAATATAACCATATACCTTGCTCTTGCCATCCTTTTCTGAAAGTGATAAACTGCAGTCTCATGAAGTCCTTTAAAGATAGACTTTCTTTGACCTTACCACCTCCCTAAAAGGTGTATAAGCAATTACCTTCTGCCCCAGTTACAGCCATAGCATTCTGATTGCACAGTGCAGCCCAATTAATTGGTCTAAATAGGAATGCCACAAGTTTCACTCTTGCTGGAAAAAAAAGTTTGAGGAGAAATAAAAGTAAATATGGATAATTCTTTTTTCTTCCTGTTGCCCAGTTATGCAACACTGTGACTCAATACTAAAACATTTGATAAATAAGAAACACAACTTTTAACTTAGGCTGAAGTTTTTGAATGCAGTTTTACTTCTCCAAATCTATCTAGAGCTAAATGGTACACAAGGGTATTGATGCCACGTGGGAACATTCCTTCTCAGTTATCAAAGCAAACAGTGTTGAACTATTTTTAAAAAGTAGTAAATAACTTAAAGTAGTAATAACATCTTTTTGATATGTATTCTGTTTAAATTGGCCTCTCAAACCTTTATCTTATTCTCACCAAATTTCTACATAACCACAGTAATGTAAAATTAACCTCCTGCATCTAAAGTCCAGCTGCCTGATCTTTCCTCTGCAGAGATAAAACTGATATGCTGCCCTTGGCTTCAGTGACTGCAGGTCTGTGTTTCTACTGATTGTTTCTTAAACTAGACTGTTACAGAATCACAGAATTTTTTGAGCTGGAAGGGACTTAAATATCATTGAATTCCAACTCCCCTGCATGGGCAGGGACACCTTCCACTAGAACAGGCTGCTCAGAGCTCCCATTTCAGTCTTTATTTTGTCAGGGACTTTATCTTTCAAGATACTAAATGAGCGCATGGATTTTGCTGGTTTCTTTAAAGTGGACACCGAGTTCCATTACAGGAGAATTTTGACAGTGAGTTCCATTACAGGAGAAGTTTGACAGTGGTGAGAGGTAATGTGATTACCTGATTGACAATCGCTTTGGAAAAGAAAATATAACTGTTCCACCCCCTTCATGACTCCACAAAGCCAGAAAAGAAGGGATCTTGAGCATAATTAAGTGTGGTATCAAGGACCATATACTCACTGATTAAGTCATTTCTTCTTCAATGTCTTTTTCAAATGTCATAATCCATCACAATTTAATTGAACATGCCACAGTTCAGTCCAAGAAGACATTTTCTCAATACAGAGTCCTGGTCATGTTCCCACATTACTGC
This sequence comes from Chaetura pelagica, assembly GCF_000747805.2. NCBI lineage: Eukaryota > Metazoa > Chordata > Aves > Apodiformes > Apodidae > Chaetura > Chaetura pelagica. The sequence continues at coordinate 2,323,371 of NW_009953929.1, read as the reverse complement.
AGGAATTTGCCTCTCTTCTTGAAAAGCTTGAGAACATTTGAACACCCTCTTGCAACACAGTTATTCCTTTTAAATCAGCTAAAGAAAACGAAAGAAAATCTCCCAGTGGTTCTTGAAGAAAATGAAAATGTGCACTCAGAATTGGCCTCAAATAGATATAAAGTAGATAAAAATTGGTCCCAGCTTTGATAGAGATGAGTTCCAGATTACTGATCAGCTTGAGAAATCAGGATTTGTGACTAAATAATTGTACCCTTATTTATAAAACCAAGCAAGGTAACTATGGGAACCATGTTAGAGGCTACTCATACTTGCAACAGTCAAGACAAGAACAGCTCAGATGCACCCTTGACTGCCCACTTGCACGATGGCCAGTTACTATCACACTTCTCATGGAAATGTTATTTGAGCACAATGCAAGCACTGGCAGGGACTAACCCAGGCTGTACTGTGGCCCAGCAGCCAAGACAGTCCTCAAGCCACAAAGCAAGCCCTACCTGCCTCTGGGCCTTATTTATTCCCAGCCTTCTCCTGAGGTACCAAGAACTGTATCTACTATGTGAATGGTGCAGGGCTCACAGCACACCCTTGGGATGGCAACTGCTGCTGCCTCTGCTTTGCAGGTGACTGCCTCCTCCACTGCCCAACATTGGGTTCTGTCTTGCATCCACCACAAAGAAGAGGGGGCAAACCCTGCCAAGGTCCACAGCACTCACTAATGCCACCCTGCTAAATAGGGGCTGCTAGGGCCACACCAGCTTTCTTGGGAAGTTTGTTTGAATCCACCCTTAGAAGAATATCCTAAACTATGACTGAACTGCAGTCTATATGACCATTCTACATGCAACTACCAAATACAGAGGCACAAAGTAAACCAAAGCACACTACTCCTGTTGGATAGACTATTATAATTTTAGAGAAATAAATATCTATTTTAGGTGGAATTTGACAATCAGGATATGTTGGATTATTAGGATTTAATGGGTTTTCAGTGGTATTTAATAGTTTTGAAATATGGTCTCAGATTTTGCTATAAAGATAGCTCAACCTTGACAGATCCCAAGATAATGATCTTTTAAGGGCATTATGTACTTAGCTGACACAAATAACATATTTTAATTACAGTTAGTCAGATTTTGTTTTTAATTCCATGATGTCAAACCTGGCATGCTCCTTTGAAGAGTCTGTACAGAGAGCACAATAGTTTTTTTCTGTAACTCATTTAGACATTTTTTGCTCATGTCAGTTTGACCTTGGATAGAACATTATGTCCTTTGAGATCCTTTTCAGGTTTTTGTTTTGTTTTGTTTTTAAGGCACACACAAGGCCAACAATTCTTTCACTGAAGAGACCACTGTATCTCTAGCTGGTGAAATCTATTACTCTATCATGCACTTAGAGGCATTATTCCTTGTACTCCTTGCTTATAATAGAATAAAGATACAATGGAACTCTGATTTCAGAAGATTCAACAACTAGTACTGGAAGTTTTGATACCAGTGTGGAGAGTCTCATGAGACAGGCTGTTAAACATAGAGCAACAGGATGCAAATTGTACAAGATTATATGAAGTTTGATCTTTTAGTTATTTAGATAGGATAAAAAACAAGGGTTCTGGAAGTGATAAGACATTGTGATTAGCCAAATTGTTTTTGGTAAGGATATTTATGCATGACCCAGTATTAAAGTATCTGCAAATTTGAGCTATTACACTAACAATCAATTATAACTGATGGCAGTTAACTTATTACATTTGCCTGTATATAACATCTGGTGTTTTTACTGATATCTTAAGCTGTTCTCCAGATTCCATCATCCTGCAATCATTTAGCAGATAGCTGTAAATATGCCAGCAGCCTCATTAGATTTCACTAGATAGTTCACTGGAATTAAACAAACAAATCTGATAAAACCAGATATATTTTCTTACCATTACTATTCTAAGGAATGGGGATTGACTACAGGAAGGGTCTAGAAAATCCACAATATGAAGATTTTCCTAAGGGCAGTGCAGGTCAAACTCTTATGGACACTATTTATTTGCTTGATCCAAAAAATGTTTATACAAAGCTCACGAAGCTCAATAGGTACATTCACCTAAGATAGATTTACACCTCCACAAAATCCTGCCAGCAGCTACTTGATCATAGACCATAAGGCCAAATGGGACTGTTATGATAGTATAGTCTGGCCTTCTGCGTGTCACAGGCCAATGAACCTCACCCAACAATTTCTACCTCAAGACCATAAGTTGTGTTTGAGTTACAGCATTTCTTTTAGAAAGATCTTTCATCACACCTTGAACATTCTAAGCAGAGGTGAAACCACTACATGTCTAGTTAACTTGTTCCAGCGATGAATGACCCTTTCTGATAAAAGACTGCCTTACTTCTAACCTGAATTTACATAGTTTTTGCCATTGGATTTCTCTATGTTTTTTCCAGCTGAATGTAAGAGCTATCTGTTGTGGGGTTTTTTCCC
>NW_009953929.1:2313129-2320441 GCF_000747805.2 Chaetura pelagica | reverse complement strand
TCCCTACAAAGACACTTGACTACTATAAATCATATCTTAACCAAGTAGACATCTTTCACATGCAGCATATCCTTGTACTTTAGCTTCCTATTTTAATGCATGCCCTCCAAAATCTCATACCAAAAGAGGCCACATCAGTTCTACACCTCCAAGAAGACTGGATGCTCCTGCTTAGTGAATAAGCTCTCACAACCCCATGTCCTCATAAAACTAGGACAAATTACTTACATAGAATAGCTTTATAACATTAGAGTAATTTAAAAAACACAAGCAATTAAGGAGGCATATAGGCATCTTGGAAAGTAATTCCCACTGACAGGATGAAAAATACCTGTTCCTAGATTTAAAAGCATTCAGTATTAGTAGTTACTGCTTAACCTACTGCCTTCACCTATGGTGAAGCCTGATTTTTTTTCAGTATCAAAATAATTCTTCTTTCTATTACAACTCAGTACATAAAAGTTTGTTCCATTTATACTTTATCCAGATTAAATGGTCTTGTCCTCAAGGCTAATACTGGACATGACTGAAGTCAGGATTCAGTTTGTTATCAAAGACAAGAATTTCTTGTAACTACCCTTCACTTAACAGAAGCGAGACCAAGTATTTTTAGAATGTCTGATTTTATCTAAACTTTATATTTGGGTGTGTCAGTTTCAGCTTTAGACTGCATTTCAGTTCCCAGAACGCTAAAAAAATCCCCCTAACAGCAAACCCACAAAATTTTGACTTTTTTGAACTACACTTACAAAGTCAGTTTTGAAATGAAAGAAGTTGCTTGCTAGTGAGGTCTGCATTGTTAGGAAATAAATGAATATAAACCCATAATTAGTTCTACTTTATGCTGTTTAGTAGCAGCAGACAGTTAAATAAGCCCCTGAACTTCTGAAACAAGCACTCCAAACAGTACCCACTAATCCTTAGTTTGAGCTAGGATCTTTTGTGTTTCTACATCAAGATGTCTCCCATGAAACTTCAGCAAGCAATTATTTCTCAACTCCCCACTGATTCCTGTACCTATTTTCCATTTTTATTTCTCTCTGGTTCTATTGAGGGGCACACTGATTTCTCTTGAACTGATAATGCATTGTGAGTGCATATACATCCATTTATGTACACACGTGTGTATCACTATTGCAGCTGAATTGGCTTTTATTAAAAATAAGTAAAATGGGGAGGACTGAGAATATAGAAAGCCTTCCTTTGCCTGTACACCAGTACTCTGCATAGGCCAAGCCAGTTACCATGCCCAGCTACAGTGTCTGAGATTCAGCAGCTTCTTATGAATAATTAATTGCACGCGTACCTCACGGACACAAGATGTGTTAGTCTCCTACAAGCAGAGAGAAAAACCCATGATAATTTCTAAAACATTCACTGTCTGCTTAACAACAACAGCTTGATACTGAGCTGTTCTTTACATTTTCTAACTTTGGCTTCAGGATCCAGGGTGACATACTTTATTCTACATGGTCTGCCTATCCAGACTTCTAACATGCACCGAGACACGTTGTCTTATTGCCTGTTGTAACAGCCTTAACATAATACCACATTCTAGATTCATGGTTACCCAAGATGGTTTCTTCTTTTATAAGGTGAATACTAGAGCAAATGGTGTTAGGGGATTTCTGTTGAAAGATTGAAAAAATACTATATCAAGATTTAAGACAAATAAGTTCAGGGCTCTCATTAAAAATCTGGGTGACTTGATTACTAGCGTTAACAATCAGAAGCTGTGATGATTGTATGTTTAATGAAACTCATGTCTCAGGCACCAGAGTTAGCAAGGCATTTATTCATATTTAATGCATTGCACGACTATAATAGATTTTGGCTTTCTGCTAAAGAGTATCTCTGTGTACAGGGGACTAAGAAATATATAAGGTAAAGATTTGCTCTAGCTCCTATGATAGGTGCCTCTGCCTTTCTGAAAGAATTTCAGCAGTGCTACTGGCAGCCCGTTAGACATCTAGGTGAAATGGTAAGGGATCAGTAAGGAAAAGACCTAGTCTTGTCCCCTGTGCTGGCCCTCTCTGTTCCAGGTGAAGAAAATTATATATTTACTGCAGAGGCCAGTGTAGTGCTAGGAACCATTTTTACCAGCCAATGGCTTAACTGTTGAAAATCTCCCTTGTAGTATCTTTCTGGTTCATTTCTCTGCTGTAGTTTTGAGTTTGTCTTAACATTCACACTTCCTATTCTGTTATACATTCATGCACCAAAAGAAAAAGAGAATGTGGTCATGTCAAACCCAACATCTGACAATCTCCATACATACCTTAAAATAAAAGCACTAGACACATCAGGACAATCTTGTTCTTGTGACTAAAATTGGCTCGCACTCATTATCAAGAACAAGTGTCACCCAAGGACTTCCTTTAAAATAACCTAATATTAGAGCTCTCTATCCTACCTATTTATTTGTTCTACTAATCTCTTTCAAGTCAGCTGTTTTGCACTGATGATGTCTATAGGCTTGTTACTTCTGCAGTTCCAGGCTTCTGGAACATCTCAATAAACTAGTGTCTTTTCCAGATTTACCAAGCAGTTTTGAAATATAAGCTGAAGTACTTTAACTCAAAACTTAAAAACAAGACTCTTAAAAATCATGCAAAGTGCTGGTATAAAAAAAAACAACAAAACTTCCTAACATTTAACTTTTTTAGAAGAATGATAAGAATCTATAGAAACTTACAAATTTTTAAGTCATCCATAAAACTAGAACCAACAAAAAGAATATAAAGTTTGACATGACAAAAAATATTCATTTCAATTTCCACAACTTTTTAGAAAGAGAGCTTGCCTCTTATTAATATGTACTCTGAGAAGCTAAATGTAAGCAAATAGGTAGGCACAGCCCTATACTACCTTAAACAAAAATTAAGTCACTTTTAGAATTTAATAATGCTGTCAATATCTAAGGTTTTAGCACACAAAGTAACACTTCCTCTAAATGTGATACAGAAACTACCAAACATCTGATGCACTACTATCAAGTTATAAATAACAAATTAAGTCTTGATAAAAAGACCAATGGAAGAACCACACAGTTGAGAAACCACTAATGTTATAAACAGCTGTAACATTAGTAATTCATTTCAACTACATCAAATTAATTAGAACACCAGTTTTCTGAATTGTCATGTTATACTCATTTGGTTAGATAGTGAAGGTTCAATTAGAGACATTACTTTTCAGAGATTAATTCTGTTAATTATAATATCTAAGCTTAAGATTTTAGAGAGGTTCTTAGTTTTAAAGGACTATCATTCCTTTCATACAATAAGTGCGGTTTACTCCACTTTTTAGGGGTTTTTTTTACTCTTTTTTTTTTTTTCCCCTTCTTTCAAGCAAAGGAATTTCCTGAATTTTCTGTTAATTTTGTGATATATATTGTTGAATGGACACACCTTAACTAAAAACTGATAAACTTCAGCTTAACTAAAAAATGGCTCTAGAGTCCTTTGCATTCAGCTTAAACTGAATAAACCAAAATACATCAGAAGCAACCAGAGAAGTGCAAAAAAACCATAAAAATAGGCTGTCTCCTTCTGAAAAGTGCAGACAATAGTGATAAATAGGAGACTTCATAGATCACTGATATTCTGAGAAAAAGACATAAAAAAATGATTGCAGATGACCCCCAATGAACACCAAAGCCAAAGAACATTTATACATCATGTAAACTTTTAAAATTATAACACCGAGTGCCTGAAATGAGCCATTTAAAAAGATCTTTGGCTTACCTTCACTCTCAGTTTTGCAGGTGCTGTGTAGCAAGTCTCCTTTGTTATGGAAAACATGACCTGGTTCTCAGTCCTCATCTCCTGCCCTCCCTGAATGGGAAATGAAAGCTGTCTTATCAATGCAGCAGGAGATTTTTAACTTAACACATTAGAGAGAAGAACCTCTGTAACATCACTCTTCAAAGTTATACTGCAACCTTTTTTCATGATCCTTTCTGAGATCTCCTCACCTCCAAGGCACCTATGTGGGCTGTGCTCTCACACCGAGCCAAAAACAACCTTCTCCCACAGCTTCTTCTGTGCACATGCCTGAGCAAAGGCAATGCTCCCAGAACAGCTGAGCAACTCTCAGAACAGCTGAACCTCCTTGCCCTTAATAAGATCAGCTCCAAGTTTGCACAGGAGACACAGGTGCTGAGATTGGCAATTTTATCCCACCTGGGTGTGGTTAATTGAGTGACAAGCTGTGCATGCACTTAAATGTTGCATATGATGTAAAGCTCTTCATCCCATCAGAGGCAAAGCTGACTTTGACGTTGATACATTAAATTATACTTGAGAGAATCTGTTTTATCTGGCAGAACATTTTACAGGTGCTGTAAATAATGTAATTCAATAGGATTGCGTGACTCATTTGATAATTAGTGAGAGGCCTTTCAACAGGCACAAACAAGAACCCAGGAAACTAATACCTTCCAGGAAACTTCCTTCACATCTCCTAAGGCTGGAACCAGAGCGAGGAGTGGCTAACCAGGCTGACCATCAGTAGAAATACCTGGCAGCTGCCCCTACAAGGTTGCTGCACATTAGAGACATTAGCAATATAATTTCATTATATCTTGCTTTGACCAGAGAGATGATAGGTGTCCCATCCCTGGAAACATTCAAGGTCAGATTGGACAAGGCTCTGAGCAACCAGATCTAATTGAGCCCCAGCTCGTTGCAGAAGGGTTGGACCTTTAAAGGTCCCTTCCAACCCAAGCCATTCTATGACTTGAGCACCCTTCTCCTAGAGCTCCTTTTGTAACACTTCTAATAATTTCTTAACTGCAGTACACTTGAGCAAGGAATAGACTGCTGTAAAACAATGCCCAGCATTAAGAGAGGGGAAAAAAAAGAAGTGTAAAAAGTACAGAGGCACCTAAGAAAAATACCATGTGAGCGAACTTCTCTGAATTAATATTATACAATGACCTTGTTCTCCGAATTTCAGTTTCTGTTACCCTGCAGGGTCACTGTCATCAGCAGAGCACACACAAAAAAATAAATCCTGGATTTATTCTGGTGGATTGAAACACACACTCTCACCCATTTCAGTATCAGCCCCCTTTTAGTCATTCCACCTCAGTTTTGTGACTAAATAATCCAGACTAGTTTAGCTTCCGCCACCTGCTGAAGGCTCAACGTTACCTTACACTCAAGTCAGCATTTGTAGAAAGAGGTAATAGCCTTGACTAGAAGAATGGAAAAAAAACTGGAAAAAAACCCTGAGTATCTTGCAGGCACCCAGCCCCTCAGCTCATGGCAGGCTTGCAGAACACCATTTCAGACATGTAGACTGGCTGGGTGCCTGAAAGCCTCTCTTTTTCCAAGAGTATCAGTTTAATAAAAACTATTATCTCTCCCTGCAGGCCTTTCCTCCCTTATACTCTTAGACAATCACAGCTTCAGAAATGATCTTCTGAACATCTGGGAGCCAGCACTGGCAGGGACGGGTGGTTTCCAGCAATGTTGCTCTCTGCCAGTCCAACCCTCCCATTTGCCTGCCAGAAATAAAAAGATGTGCTCCCTGTAAGAGTACTTTGAAGGGAGGGTGACCATCATGTTCACCACAATTAGAGACAAGACTTGTAAAAAGTATGCTCTGGGTTTATAAAAGAACAACCATGCTACTTTTTATGTTTCTAGTTCAAAGTCGCCAATCCTGCCTCTGGATATTGGAATGAGGCTGATTTAGACCGCAAGATACCAATTGTTACAGATAAATTGCCAACTTCAGACCTAAGTAGCAACAAAATATAGCTTTTAAAGAGGCAAGGGGAGCTCTCAGAGAAATTAATCAACCTTTCCCATTCATCTTTGACCTTTTATAGTATGTGAAAAATCAGTCAATTAAAGAAAACAAAAGCTAAAAAAGCCAAACCAAAAATCCCAAACCAAACCCAAACCTCTTTTTTTACTAAACCCCACAGCTGGATTTACTAAAATTATAGTCAATACCACTGGAAAATTGCTAGGGTGATAAAACATCTTGTATCATAACCACCACTTTCATTCTGCTGTGTGGTTTACAAACACATCTGATTCACTCTCTCTAGCATTTTTCTTGTCTGAAAAAAAAAAAAAGTTGCTACATGATCTTTAGTGGTTAAAACTATGGCTGAGTCATTCTACTTTGCCACAGTTCATATATCCTTCAGAAAGTCTGCTCCCACCACACTCTTTGGAGAGTAATTGGACATGCTTTTGCTTCTGCAGAGCCATCCTGTGGAAGGAGACCATGGCTATCCCCACAGTCTAAAACCACACAGGAAGTTCTTTTGAAGCTAGGGAGCAGTCGAGAAAATGCATACAAGGAGGAGTGTTCAAACACAGTAACAGCAAATGCAGCAAGGTGTATTTCAGCAGTTCTTAGCTCTTTCACACCTTGACCAGATGGTATTCTGAGTAACAGATTGCTTCTGACACAACTCAGGTTCTTGGTCCTAGGCTCTCATTGAGGGATTATGACCTGTCCACAGCAGATTATCTGTTTGACTGACTAATTATTCATATAGGAAGAAAGAACAAATGCAAGAGACCCAAGACTGGAAAAAATGAGAGTTTAAGACAAGGTCAAGGGAGAGTGTGAAATAGTATGGAGAAAGGTGGAAAAAAATCACAGAATCATTCTGGTTGGGAAAAAACCTTTAAGATCATTGAATCCAATCACTAACCTAACTCTACCAAGTTTGGTGCTAAACCATGTCCTTCAGCACCACAGAAGAAAGCTTGTGAAATAAACTATTGTCTTCTGCTCACCGATACTTCATGGATATCCTATCCTGGCCTACAAATCCAGTACACCCCTTTAGTCCTTTTGCTTCTGTCACCATATGCTGCAGTTTTGGTGCGTGGGTGGGTGTGTGTGTGTGTGAGACATGAATAAGTTATTACAACAATTCTTTGTCTGAGATTTTTTGGGTCCATGATGTGTTAATCAAAGCTGAGATGTAAGGTGCCAAGGGATGCCCTCACTGACAGGTAACCAATGTTGCCAGGGAAGGGCTCCTCTGTCATGCTCAGCTTTTTCCCAAAGATTTTGAAAATTCTCAGGCTATTAAGGATGAAACAAGAACTTAGGTGTGTTTTATGCTGTCAGACATGAGCCCATAAAATACAACAGCAGTACTGAAGTCAGTCTATTAAAGCTGTATTGTCATGACAATACAAAGGCAGCACATGTAAAAGCAGACACAAAAACCTTAATGATTTTTGAGTGTGTAACATAACAATGTAGTGAAGTTTTCTTCATGCAGCATTTTTATCTTTTAATCCTGAATATTCTGTCAGTATAAATCATTCAA
>NW_009953929.1:2296867-2313043 GCF_000747805.2 Chaetura pelagica | reverse complement strand
TACCTTTTTCTCTTCCCTCTAGTACCCCTCAAAATGATTTATTAACAGCACATATAAGAACAGTAGTTTCTAAGAGAAAACAAAACAAACAAACAAAACCCCACAACAACAAACAACCCAAGCTTGATAAAAGGTAAGCATAGCACAAAAACAATAATTCACTCAGTCCCTAAGGAACTGAATAGTTTTATTGATAATAAATGTTTATCAGGAAAAAATACTAACTATATTTTCTTTATTGTATTTCCTATTAAGTTTCACTCCTCTGAGCCAGGTGGTAAATAAAGACATAAAAATCAGATTTTTCAGATAATCCAGAAAGCAACAGAAATAAAGGCTCTGGCAGATGGATTACCTCAATCCCTGGAGAAAGACTGTTAAGACAAAAATAGAAAGAACTACAGTGTTGGTTATTTTCTTGATATGAGGCTAGAATAATATTGGTATGCAACTAACCTCTAGAACTCAGAAACCCATCTGTTCTCTGGGACCAACCAGTTCTAATACAATGAAAAGCAGAAGACCTCAGTTTTATGTTGTTTGCTTGGGTTTTTTTGTGGCTTTTTTTTTGTTTTGTTTTGGTTTTTTTGTTTGTTTGTTTGTTTTTGACAACTTCAGTAGTGAATTCATTGTCTTTACCCAGATCCTATGACAATCTGACTGAGAGATCAAATCTATCCTAATATTTAATCCATCTAAAAGGCGAAGCAAATAGGTACTATGACACTTTTTCCCAGAAATTGGCTTTGTAGCTCCACTTTTGTAGAGCATGTTTCACTAAGCTGCCAAGGGTAAGACATCTTTACATAAATATGTACCTGTCACAATAATATACATATATATATATATATATACAACTTTACGTCTGAATCTGGGATTAGTTAAGAGCACTTTACTCTCTGAAGATAACAATTTTTCTGGTGGTGTGGATAGTCATACCTTAGCCATCCACAAACAGTAACGTAAAGTGTAGCACAGAAGTGACCACATTGATTTTAGCCTGCCTGGAACAGCTTCGCAATCAGGGAACCTCTCCTTGCCCTCCTAAGGCAGTTTTCCAGTCATTCTTGGACTGCTGGGGTCAAGACATAGGTTCTGTTTCACCAACTAAGTCAAATTCTGTTGGTCAGGCTGCATATTGCTGAAGCTTGTGAAATTATTAAAATTACCCCTAGTTTTCATAAACCATAACAAAATCCCATTAACATAGTTATCCGAAAGAAACTAACGTGACACCAATCTCACTTTCATCATCACTTCCACTTGTGGTTTTTATATTCCTGGTTATATCCCATTTTAACAGGTGTAAGATACACAGTGCTCTGGAAGACTTGGAGGAACCAAATTTCATATGACCCATCAAATACCTTGCAAGAAAGGCCTGAGTAAAATCAAAACAGAACTTAAAATTTAGCTCTACTCTATATACATGTAAGCACAGTCCCAATTGCAACACAACTTGCAGTTCCTTTCACTGGTCACTACTAAACTTCAGAGGTAAACAATGACATGATGCCAAATTTCCACATATGAACACTAAAAAATGTATCCTTTTTATTGGTATAGGGTAAAGAAAAACAGATTTCTAAGGCAAATTAAGCTAAGCCTTTTTCACTTAGGCCCAGATCCAGAACTTCTCAGTAGACACTTAACTCCCATTTATTTCCATTTCTCTCAGAGAACTAGGCAAATATGAGATCTGTCTCTAAATTTTACCAAGCACTTAATAGAGGTTAAGGGTAATTTATTTATGAATTTTCTCCTGTGGTTCCATTCCAGAAACTGAGCCTGCCATTAAGTTAACTACTGGAAATTACTTTGACAAAACATAGTCTTGTGAACTAACAACACTTCAATGCTTGCAAAGACAGTTTTTGATCACATTTGAACCAGCAAAGGAGGAATACATTTAATGCATAGCTGTGTTTTGATTTTAATATTAAGGCTTCTGGAAACTATTTAGGGAAAACAAAACAAAACATTTTTCTCAGAACCATTATTTTGTCACTTTCTTTGTTGTTTGTTTAATCAAGAACTAAATACACTCAAAAAATGGCTGGTTGAATATAAGTTCAATAGCTAGAGAAGATTGGAATAAGTAGCAATTGGATGGAAAAAATAAAACAAATAAATTACTAATAATGGTTCTTTTATGCTAATCACACAAATGCCCATGGTTGCCTCTGACAAACAATCTGAGATCTCCCAAAAGATGTAAATTAAATCTTTGGACTGAAATTTATTTCCCCAGGTCATTCCCCTCTTCGATCCTCTTCACCCTCATATGAGGGACTCTAGTCAGACCTAGCTCAGTTTTTTCAACCTAAGACTATTTCACTGCATCTGATTTTTCTAGTTTTTAAGTACTCTGTTCCCCCTTAAAAAACAAATCAAAGACTACCTATCTGCTCTGAGAAGGCACAGAAAAGTGATTAGCATTTTTCAAATCATGATGTGGCTATGCATTCTGCTCTGCTTGTTACTCCCAAAGGCAGGAAGGCACTTCCACATACTAGCTGCTCCCACACATGCCTGTGGCTCGTAGCAGGGGTGCACAGCCAGCATACTTCCTACTTCCTCACCAAAAAAGATCAAAACAACAGCAAACACTAAACAAGGTGTGCACATGAATGACAGTAACTCTGCTAAAACTTGTAATCTTTGTTGATTTACAGGTGTCCTTAACACATCAACAGTCTTCATCCATGAAATCTGGGACAGCCTGTAATGACAGAACCACAAAAACAAGCCAAGATCATGCTCTAGTGAACTGACAGATATTTCTCTGTTGAGGTTTGAGGGGAGGGGGGGGGAATAAAATCCAACCACACTTTACAGTCATAGATGAGGACATGCAAAGGTGGTGGGACCTTGATGGGACTGCATGCACAAGCAAGAACTTGCTTTTTGAAACAAAAGGTGATACAGGCTGTTTTCTGATTTGTTGCAGCCTGATCAACACAGGAGATTATTTCTTGCTAATTGTCAGGGTATTCTACACCCCTCATTTTTTGCCTGTCCTCAAGGCCAGCTCTGATACGGGGTAGCTGTGACGCATCTCAGACAGGTGTGAGACTGCCAAGAGATGCTCCACTGGAGGCCTTTCCCCCTTTGTTCCAGCAGCTGCTTTTAATCTCAAACCTTCTGCCCTGTCCCTGCCTGAGCTGCTTTACATCTGTGCCTGCTATGTGCTTCTCTGATATGGACCACAACTTGCTAACTTGATTCCCTGGCCCTGGTAGTAGTGAAAAAGGTGTTAAAATGTTTTGACTTATTTTGGGTTTTTTTTAAAGCTAATATTGCTCTATCAGTATGAGTAGGAGCAACAAGTCATGCTGCATTGTGACAGTTTACATTGATGCTTGCTGTACTTTCCACTGAAAAAAGTGCTGTTTTTTTTAAAAAAAAATTAAGCTGTTAACCTTTTGTCTTTTTTTCTGAAGATTCACATAGTTAATCCAGCTTGCGTCAAGTCCCCAGATGTACTGGTCACTGCTCTGTTGCATAGAAAAAATATTTTGGTGTTGCTTAAAGTCCACAAAGAGCACATTTATTTTGACTGATTCTTTAATTTAGTCAGAGTACTGTAATGCTTTATTGCCTATTTGTATCTTAGATGCTTAGATTCATTATAAGTCAGTTATTATGCAGAAGTGAAGTTTCCTCACCTTTTCCCTAAATAACCAGAAGCTTTTAAAAATCATCAGATAAATTTACATAAGCCCAGCTTTAGTTTGTAATTAGTTTTTTCTTTAATTGTATTTTTTATTATTTTAAACTTCAGCACCTTTAGACTAGGTTCCTGGAAATTCAGAGTAGAATTTCTATCAGATCTAGTGCTGTATGGAATTTTAAGACACAGTAGTATAGGTAAAATTAAATCCTTTGGTGACTGAACTTGTGTTTAAAACAGATTCATTCATTATTCCTTTTAAATGGAGATGAAAGTACTCTATATTATAGCAATCAAATACACTCTTGAAATCCCTGCTCTCAAGAATTCAGCTACCACCCCTCCTTTTTTAATCCCTTATTATGTAGGAAAGAAGAGAGAGGAGAGGTTAACTAACAAGTCAGAATCAGGATAAAAAGGAAAAAATACCTGTATGCTGAGGGAAGCATGGGAAAAAAAAGGGCAACACTTCTAGTCATGGATATTTCTCACTGCAGGGACTTAATATCCCTTAAGTGAAGACAGAAGAACATGAAGGGAGGTCAACATTGAGGAGGAAAAGCTAATGGGATTGTACCACACATCTTCTCTTCTCTGAAGTACTGCCTTCAACAGACATTTTCAGAGAAGGCACTAACTTAATTTAAGGTAAAGCTTTCCAGTGTCTGGAAGTACACTTGGAAATCTTTCACAATAAATACATAACCAAGATTTACAGAACTCTGCTTCAGCAAGATTTTACTGTTTTCAGAGAAAATTGTTACAAACTGCACTGTAAAATAACTGCTTGGCAGGAATCTCCAATCCAACTTCACCCTTAACAAAGAACTCAAAACAAGACCAAGAGAGTTATTTTCTCATAAGTCCCTATAAAGTAAATAAATAAGAGTTAGCCTTTGAGATCATTAATCATGACAGCTAATCCTTGCCTCTAGAAAAAAGCTCACAGCTTCAGCATGGCTTCTTATGTGCTCATAGTACTCCCCACGGTGAAGAGCTCACTGCTTTTTTCCAGTACCTAGAGATACATGATAGAGATGAGAACAGTATCTAGTTACATTGTAGTCCACATGAAATCAGGAGACCTGTGTTCCTATTCTAATTCCTGTTTGAAAGGATTCGCCCAAGTGTTGCAAGTCAGAAAGGCTCAGAAGTGTTTTATCAGCAGATATTTCCTATGAGCCCAGCACAGGCTGTCCAGTAACCAGGCACAGAAAGCAAGGCAACCAACAGGATAACAGAACTGTGTTGCTGCTGCACATTTTCCGATTGTGCAACATTTCAGGGAAAACGACAAATTATATATTTTGGCAGGTTTAAATGAAAGTTTTCCAGGTGCTGAATGAAAAAGTAGAATGTCATCTTGTTATATCTTTGTGACTAATGGAATTGGACAAAACATTCTTCTAAATACTGTATTGTGATTTGACAGCAAGTATAAAGAAAGTAGGAGAGTTTTGATTTCACACAATAGAGAGAATTTAAACAAGTCCAATCTTAAATGCCTTGCTGTTAATATTCAAAATTACTCAACCCAAAGTAATTTTAAATTTACCAGATGTAGCTCTTTCTCTAAAGGCAAAGCCCAACATGATTAATCTTGGATTTAAATACTATTTAACTCCAAAGCGTTCAAAAAGCTGAAGCCAAATATTGTAACCATAGCTAATCTCAAAACAAATGAGAACATTGCAACACGATTCAAACTGAAAGATGGAATCTGAATGTTAAAACAACATCTGGTAGTATAACAGTCACAGAAAGTGCTATTATCCTAAAAAAAAATAATTATTATTGTAAATGGACACAAAAAGCAATTTTGCTTAAGGAGACTAGTTAGAAAAGATAATAAAACATTATCCTGTAATAGAATAACTGAGTTCTACAAAGTACCTGTGGTATCAAATAGTGTAACTGAGGGACAAGGTAAAAAAGCTCTTCCAGAACTATGATCTACACTCAAACAAAAGTGTTGAAGTGAGAGTTAATATTTGTGAAACCCTTGATATAATTTAAGTGCATCACAGGCTACAGAAAATAACAACTTTCAATAGAAGTATATAAAAGCAGAAGAAAGGATTAACAAATACACAAATTATTTTTGTTCTCTCACACAGCCGGGTTGGAAACAGATGCACTTTTTTTTTTTTTTTTTTTTAAATTAATAAAGTTACTATTACAAAATATGAAGAAATTCTGATGAAACAGAAATACTGCTCAGGAAACCATTATTTTACAGGCCATCATGAAAATCTTTCATTTACAATTGAGGAGAGCAGGCAGACTTAAAGAAAATGGGCACCTGCTAAGTAGGAGTACAGGCAGGCTTAGACAAATACATACCTGCCATAATTCTTTCTAAATTTCTCAAGCAAAGTCTGATCTGCCATTTGATGCCCAAGAATTTTAGTAATTTGGAAAGCATTGGGTAAATATCAATTTGAAGGAATCAACATCATTAATTCCAGAGTAGGGAGCAAGTCAACAATAGCAGAAGGCCTTTAAACCACAGTATTTTAGATAAAGAAAAAATACATATCATAGAATAGCATTTATATTAGTGCCTTGCCATTCAAGGAGAGGAAAATATTAAGATAGTGCATGCTGTTTTTATAATTATCCTTGGTGGAAACATTCAGGCTTCTTTTTACTGTCTAGTTCTTCTGTGATATCTTGGAAGTATCTTTAGATATCATGAAGGTTAAAAATACTGTTATCAGGAGTAAAATGGGATTGACTACAACAAAGTGCTTGTCCCACACCCCCAAGAAGGAAATTTGTATGGAAAGAAAATTTATCTCCCATTAAGATACTAGAAGTTTTCCTGAGGAGAAAATATTTTCTTTACTGTAAATACATTATTTTCTTACGGAAAAAAAAATAAAATCACCAAAATAAGCATTTGATATCAGAGAATATGCATGATAGAAGAGACGTGTGATTTCATCAGCTGATAAAATTGTTTCCATGGTAATTTTAAAAAATATTTGTTAGGAACAGATTAGTAGCTCTGGAGAAACCACTTTACTGCCACTCTATTTAGATTTTCATGCTTTACATTTTAAATAAAAATTAACAACTTACAAAGGGATAATTGAAAAATAAACTGCTTTTCTGAGCATTGTCATTACTGTTTTTTCCACATCTCTGCTGCTCTTTCCAGATCTTCAAGAAGTCCTCAACCTCATATGGTAAAACTATCTGAGTACTACAACAGAGATGCTAACCCTGATTGTTGCATATCCTGGGAAATGTTTGAGTCATCAGCTGAGAGATTCAGCTACTGAGCTCAGAGAGTCAGTAACACCTCACATCTCACACATGACCCAAGAACTGGAAAGGGCAAAGTAACTGAAGATTATATGGGACATCCACTCTTCAGAGGTTCACATGGTGCATCAAGAACCCCATAGCCCCCTTGTGCCCTCCCTCTGCATCACATGGTGAATCAAGCTCAAGATGTTTTTAACTTTGATAACTCTGTATTCTTGCTCCACCCTATAAAATTGATCCTTTAATCTCCACGTACCAAATCAAATGCTTTGTTCTCGCACTGTGCATCTCTTCCCAAAGCCCGGCTGGCACCTCAGGGGCTGCTCAGGCTCTTTGTTGAGACTTCCTGGTACTTACTGCAGTGATTTGCTCAGCATATTCAAGAACTTTAAGGTCATAACTGCTAACAACTAAAACAAACTTTGCATCAGTTTCAGTTTGAGCCATTATTATTCCTTCATTCCCTCATAGATCTATTTTTCATTTCAGTATATTTTTAAGAACTGTATTGAAAATGTTCCATAAAATTTGTGACATACAAACAAATCAGCTTTACTTCTTAAGACATACGTAATTTTAAAGACTGTCAGAAAAAAATATTTGTTGTTAGTTGAAAGTACTGCATTAGGGGTCATATCTTTCTAGGTGAAGAACACAAAAATGCAAAATGTTTTTATTTCCCTTATTCCACATTGTAGCTACTATGAAAGAGACAGCCTAGTGTCCACTACATCATTTGGAAATCCACAGGTGCTGGCTCTATGTTGAATAAATGCCAGCAATTTTATGTGATTTTAATTTGGTTAAGTAATGAATAAAAACACAAACAGCTCAAACTCTGTAAAAAGTCTGCCCTGCACCCAGTTGGGTATGTGCTTTGCTTGGGAAGTATGGTTATCTTGTGTCATAAACACCTCTGGAAAGACTACACTGAACTAGGAAGATTTGCAAAAGTGCAAATGAGCTTATGAATTAGTTTGAAACTAAGACATGGTATCATCTGGTTAATAAGATACTTTATGGTATTGTGATGTTTTGACAGCATTGTACACATTATTCCTTGTAGAATTTTTTATTATTATTATTTTTTGCCATTCTGATAGGAATCAAAATCTGTTCTTGCAAAGGAAAAAGGTGAGCAAACTAAACACGTACCTGCTTAGTAAGAATTCTGGCAGAGACATCTGATGAATTAAAGTCCTGATGAAGTACTGACAGCTAGAAATTCTCAGACCTATAATCATCCTTGGGGTACTTAATAGGCTTAACTGATAATGCCTTTAAGTATAGGCTTCATACAAACCATAGGTTGAGTCATAGATCTTGACACAAATGAGTATCTGGGAAATTTGAACAACTCTTGCATGACACATTTTGAAAGCTGAAATGTGCTTTACTTCATTACCCATTGTAAGCAACATTGCAGACCCATATCAGGTACTGCAGAGAGTGTCAATTCAGCCTCTTGACATCAAAAAGAACTGCTCACACAGTGTTCAGGAATGATCCCAAATAGTCAAACAATAAACAGGGTGATCATGAATGTACATCATTGAAATGTGACACCAAGCAACCGGTGTTAGCTCTGGGACAATTTATGACCCACTTAGCCTGTCTAAAAACAAGAGGCCTGCAAACTCTGTGATGCTGTTTTTTCCCCAGCTCAGAGCTGCATGTCTTGTTCTAATAGCATAGTAGATGACATGAATTTGCTTATGCTTATGAAGAGAATTGCACCAAGTGTAAATAAAACAATGCAAGTTTATTTTGCTTCTTTACAGACTTTACCACCTTTCAAACCTCACTTGCACCTCTGCTATTTCAATTTTATTTTTTTTTCCTTGTCTTGAAATATCTTTTTATGCTATTAAATTTTGGAGATACTCTATGTATCTTTCATTTTAATTACAGTTTCAAGGTACTTGTTAAACTACAATTAGCACAGTGTGAAGCTGAAGGAGAGCATCACTTGGGCCCAGAATAACCTTGTAATTTTCTCCTTATTCTCAGCTTTCTAAGCTCTGAGACTCCAGATTGCTTGATTCCCATTTGGATTTTTAGCCCATCATGAACTTGACACAGTTGCTAAGATACATATCAGTCTGCACTGTGTTGATACAATATTATTTAAACACTTCAAAAGGGCAGCCTAACAGTTCTCTGTAAACACACGACTCTGCTGTAAACTGTTCTCGGCAGAAACAAGCAGCCTGACACTAAAATGAAATCCAGAGTATTTCAAAGATTACTACGGAAGGCTTCATGACCATCCACCCACCTCCAGCAAAGCACCTCACAGTTGCATTGCCACCCTGATCTAGTCTCACTGTATACATACATCCTCTAGCTTAATGCCTGCAGCAGATCCTCTGCCTGCAGCTTCATATCTAGTGAGACTCCTCTCCTGCTATCACTGTCAGAAGTATGCAGGGAATTTGGTCTGATGTTAGTAGCCTAGGGACAACAGTTGTTTCCAGGCCAGATTCAGTAACCTGCCCAAACTTGATCCAGCTCTGCTCACAACAAAAGATCTTGCTACACTGCATGCTATTGAAATGAAAACAAAACAAAAACAAACAAACAAAAAAACCCAAACCCAACATCAAAAACAAAAAACCAACTGCATGGAAAATTATTTAAATATATGCTCAGATGATGCTAAACAGTCTTCACTGAAGTACACAGAAACTCTTTCAGAGACATAAAACTTCATGACAATATTTTCTCAGTGGCCTTTGCTGCCCAGCAATGACAAGTACTTCTAATGCAGTTTCTCCTCAATATGTGCACACCAGAGAAGTGTCTAGCAGTGCTTTGCAAATAATAAATATACTAGAGCAGCTCACCTACTACAAGACATACTTGCAACAACACTTTTCTTTGAATAGCTGATAGAAAACCCAACAACACCCATGACCATTTCCAGCTTTCTGAAGCTAGCGAGGAATACCTTAAAGGCAAAAGATCCATAGCTGGGACCCAAGATCCATGTCTCATGCTGAGTGATGAAGCATTGCCCTGGAGCAATCATTTGCTCTGCCAAACCAAACACTGGCAACAACAGATATAGTTTTCAAAAACAGAATGAATCTGAACATTATTTCAAAGCTCTATATAATTTTCAGTGTAAAAATATCCACAACATACCTTGGTGAGTCCAAGATTGTAATCTCAAGGGTTGTTTCACCAAGGCCAGGCATTCATATAGGTGATGCAGGTGCTCAGAACACCTAAAAAATCTTCCCTCGTTTACTAAGTTAATGCCTGCAGGGTTGTGTTTTGTTTTGTTTTTTACTAATTAAGGCAAGTTTCTTTATGTCAACTATAACAATACCTTTGGCTGTTTTCCTGGTGTTATTTAACTGCATTAAATGTTATACTGGTAAAGGCATTTTTCCCCTTTTTCCTCCCTTTTATTTTTACTTCCTTCACTAGAAGACATTGAGTTTATTCTTCAATACTTCATGGGGTTTGAGTTAATACAAATTTTTCAGTGCCTTATCTTCTCTATTCTATGCTTGTTCAAATTGCTGCATTAACTTTTCTTCTACCAGAGCAGCTGAACAGGGCTGCAGCAGAGGGGAAGACCACCACTACCATATTGCTCAGAAAGGTTGAGTATCCCCAGGACATGTAAACCCTGGAGCAGTGGGCAGGGCTGGGGATGGTGGTGGAGGCTCCAGATGAGGCTGATCAGGGCCATTAAGGAATGGCCCATAGGCCTCAGACACCTGGGAATACTAACAAGGAGCCATTCCCAGCTGGGATACAATGACAGCTATTTAGGAAAGGGCAGCAATGTGGTCTGCAGGTGTATGGCTTTTAAATCAATCTGCTCACTAGGGCAATTCCTCTCCAGAATGAAACAAACAAAACACTCCTGACATCCATGATATATAAGGAAAGACATTCTTTTTCTCATGCAGCTGTTTTCAATCTTGCTAACACATGGGAATAACTAAGCATTGATTTATTTTGGGTGCAATATTTAATTTGCAGAGATCTCAGTTACTGTATGGGCAAAAACTTTAATCAAACTCATCTCATAAGCGCCACAGCATGATCTCTGGATTAGTCACGTGTCTGCAGTAATCATTTGCCTTCTAGACTGTTAGATCAGAGTCAGAAATGCATCCCGAGATGAAAGTCAGAAACAGTGCAGGAAAAGGAGTTAAATGGAATTAGCTCTCTGACAAAGATGGCTGGTCTCTCTCTTGTGTAAAAAGACTTACAAAACAAGCCATAATACCTAATATTCATTTCTGTGTTGGTTTTCAGACTCTCATAATTTCGTGTGCTTGCAGAAACAACCACTTTTCATGATTATGTGGGCTTGTTTTAGTGTTCTCTGAATTTTCATCTTGTCCATTGACACTATGCCCACAGTCAGCTCTTCTGAAAGACCACACTGTGGCCACTGTCTTAGAGTTTGTGTCAGTATGTCATGCTCTACCACTCCAAATTTCCATTAGATTTTCTTTTTTTCTTTGCAGAACACAGTCTTTTTGAAACTCCCTGCTCTGAAGACCTAACCTTCAGTCAGGAACAGCAACAAAATGCTGATTTTCAGTTAAGTTTTTATAGGAACATAAAAAACCTGCTTAATGTTAAAAACGCATTTCAAAATGGAAAGAACATTCCACTTACAAAATAAAATCATAGGACACACCAAAATTCAATATGTGCTCCATATTTTTTAACAAAACAACAATTTTATCATGCTTTGATATAAATTAAAAAGATGCCCAGAAAAAAGACTTCTCACAAGAATTTTCTGATTAACTGTACTTCCTGTTCTTTGCACATATTTTCCTGATATGTTCTAACATTTGTAATATGGAAATAAATTTTTCTTGGCCACATGGCATTTCATTTTGTAGTTAAAATTTTCCCTCTTCACCCAAGGAAAATGGAAAATAATCAAATGAATATTTTCCTGAAAGCCAGAGCTGAGTGATACAGTAATATTAGACCACAAAAGGCCCAAGTGATCAGTCTGAGCATTTGTCATTCTGCTGCTAATCCTGCCAGCCTGGAGCAGATGTGATGCTCCTTTCCTGCAAAGCCACCAGGGGTTACTCTCCAAGCCTGAGAGTCACCTCCAAGCACACAGTGAGTGCTCTGGGCCATCGGTGAGCATGAGGACTTTTTTTGCAGAAGGGAGAACATAAATTACTTTCTAGTCCTACTCTTATCCCATGAAACCATGGGAAGTCAGCGAATGAAAGCCTTGCAGACATCCAAGATTTCTAGTTAGCTCATTCTAGGATCTGTGTCACACTATTTCATATTTGTGAGAAAATATTTTCACTATTTTAAAAAGAAAACACACCAAAGCACTGTATTAAGAAGGGATAATAGAACTGACTTTTAAGATCCTGATGCTTGGATAAATATTGTACTAAATGTATATTTTTCATTGTAAATTCAGCAGTGGCAAGTATCCCTAAATGTTCTTAATCTTCAATGACTCCCTTTACTTAAGAGTTATGAGGAGAGCTATAATGTGAGAAAAATCAATAGTGTTATTTTAAAACACTCAGCCATGAAAGAACTATGAGTGCTTGAACAGACCAGAAACAATCAATTTCAATGAGCAGTTAATATTAGGTAACAAGGCAGCACAAAGACAGATAAAGATTAAACTGATGGGAAAGAATATTTAAAGTATTAATTAGATACACTACAGATCCATGCCCCTCAGAAGAGTTGTTAAAGAAGTCTCTATCTTAAAGTTTCACATTCCATTGCAGAAGTACATCAATCAAATAGCACATGACAAATGAGACACTGAAAGCTATTTTCTTCTAAAACAACTACAATTTGTTAAAATAAAGTATATATTGCTGGCTGGACCTTGAAAGAGCCTGGAATAGCATTCCTTTTCCCTTTGGAATTAATGTCGTATTCTCAAGATTAAAGTTACTCACATGCCTATACAAGTAAATGCTTAAATCTATGGTAAAGTCACTGACATCTTCAGATGAGGATTCCAAGCTGGAGCTCACAACATAAACAGTATGAGACACTCTTAATGTGAAAGACATGAACACCAAGCAGGCAAACGTTCCCAGCTTCTTGTTCTTGTCCAGAAGCACTGGGAATCAAGCATCCATTTAGTTTTAAGATATATATATGCATACAGGAACATATATGTGATATGTCTGCTCCTTGTCATGGCAAAATAATTTATTCCTTATTCCAAAGGTTCACTTTGAAAGAAGAACAGAAACACATTATCAGACTTAAGCCCCCCAAAGCCCCACAACTCCCCCCCAAAAAACCCAGAGCAAACTAGCTAATAGCAGGACTCTGGAAAGCACCTATAACGTGCACACTGTATAAAATGGGACCATATTTACAAAGAGGAAGAAGATGCCAAAGAGTACTCAGGGATGAGATCTCCAAAGCTTTGAAATGTTCTCTGAAATACAGTGGGACAGGTTGACACTGGGCCTTCATAAAGACTTTGATTTACCTTTGACAGTATCAGACAGCCAATAACTGTCTACCCAAAGATAAATGTATAAAATATTCTTAGTCAGGGGTAAATCAAAAAGGGCATTTGTCTATGCTAGCACAACAGTAAATGTACCATTAATTATTCTTTTTTGTTGTATTCTCTAGTGCTCTTCAGTGGAGATCCAGTTTGAAGGACAGAGGACACTTTGGCATAAGGAAAAATCCCCAGTCAGCATTCTGTCCAATTTCCTATTAGTTTGTCACAGAAACAGTATAAAACCTTCCTAAGACGTGCCTGGAACTAGCAGAATTTGTATATTAAGTGCTATATTTCACCATATCCTGACATCAAGTGATCCTTCCCTCCCTAAACCACTAACCTCACTTGACAGAGCATTCATTTGTCTTGTGGACATACCCAGAAATAAAAATCTGAGCATATTCACTCTCAAAAACAGAAGGACAGAAAGGTGGTTATAGGTGGTAGAAGGCTGTTAACATAAGCATTTGTGTCTCTATGGAGATGAAATAGGCAGTAAGAAAGCTTTCTTATGGAAGAACAGGAAGCCTGCACTCAAATTTTCTTCTCTATGTTCCTGCATGTGAGATTATGCTTATATTATACTCTCTTGGACTAAGATTTGTCAAAATTTAAAATTTCTTTTTGGTAGTAAGTCACAAAATATCACGTTTGAATTCCTGAACCAGATAGAAAGTAAAGGAATCTCAAACTATTTTTCAACAAAAATTTCTAAAGTGTTACTTTGTTCATTTAAAAAAATGCTATTATGAAGGGTTCTCAGTATTTATCAGACAGACACTCAGGGTATTAATTGCAACAGCATACTGTAGATTTATACTTCTCTGTATGTCTACAAAAATAGCCATAAGTGATAGAATAGAGGAGAACTACCTAGGATAAATTAAATGCCATCAAAAGCACAAGGAAAACACATGGTAACTGGTCAAATTCATAGTCCCTATCAGTCTATAGCACTAAATCCCTGGCAAGATTATTCCAGTGTTGACTGTTGTAACACACGCAGTGTCTGTTTCTGAAGTGCTTGTACAAACATCCCAGTCATGTATGAAGACACAGACACCCTCCCAGGTCTGCCTACAGTGCCAGGGCAGCTCCTGCTCTGGTGTTCAGTTGAGAAGCCTGGCTGGGTTTTCCCTCAGATGACATCACCTCTCCATCCCTCACAGCAATGCTGCAAACCGTGAGTATATTCGCAGCCACCTGCAGTGGACACCGAGGTCCCACCATTGCACCTGGGAATCACTGCTGTACTCCTCAGCAAGCCAGGCAGTGTGTGTCCTGGCAAGCACACACCACAGGGAAAAATTAATCCTGTCAGTTTATTACATATACGACACTTTCCACACACGGTAAGAACCAGGAAAGAAAGCGTTGGTTTCAGACACCTTGGATGGGCCACATACTTCAGCAGAAACTGTGAGGAAGTTCTCAATGCTGTTGAATGAGGCAGAAAGTGAATGCCTCTGCCTGCTTGACCAAGGACACCTTAGCCTCTTTAAACTGGAAAAATAAACACACTAAAGTTTCAGTTGTTGTGTTTACAAGAACAGTAACAAAGCCCTGAAGAACCTGGGAAAGAAACCAGCTCTTTAGTGGAAACCAGATTCCACAGGAGTTATTTTGAATCTCCTGAGCCAGCTGGAGCCAGGGGAAGGCTGATTTTCCACTGCCCTGCACCTTGTAGAATCATTTACACTCCTCAAGTGGGTGTAAAAACATTACAGACACTAACGGCACCATTTAACACCCACTTTTCAGAGGTGTTAATGTATAAACTAAATATAAGGTCACAGAGAGTAGGCCCAGAGACATTCAATTAAGAGTGCTTGCTGAGAAAGCACAGGCCTCTCTCCTCTAAGGCTCTGCGGCCCAAAGTGCTTCCCACTGCTGCCCTGAACAGGAGCGTTGATGTGGGGGCACACCACGATGGTTACCAAACAAACTGTTCAGAGGAGATTACCTTTTGGTGGGTGTTACAGGTGCTACGTCACCGTGACAACCCCTCCTCCCCAAGCGGTGCCTGTCTCTGCTGACAGGAGGTGCTGCAGGTGGGTTATGGCAGGGATGACCGACCCACCAGCCTTCGAGGTGCACCTGCAGCAGCAGTGCAGCAGTCCGAGGAGCTCAGCCTGTGCCAAGCACAAGGGCTCGACTGGCCGGGCTGGCAACCTGCTGGCTCCCCAGCTGGAGCCCGGAGCGCTGGCCGCCTCCCCTCAGCGAGCTCCAGAGCCTCCTGCCCGCCCTCCCGTGCCAGGGCACTGTCTGAAGGACTGGGGTGGCCTCCTGGGTGCCAAGCCCTGAGGGAGGCTGCCCAGGGCTGGCTGGGCAGTGCAGCCTGTGGGATGCAGCTCCCTGAAGAGACAGAGGGCTCTGGGAGAGCTGAGGGCCTTGGCCGTGGGACTAGCGGGAAGGCCTGAGTGCCGGGGCAGGGGAGCGGCTGCCGGGCCCGGGCGAGGCCTGGGCTCTACCTGGGAACACAGAGACCACCCAGCTGGCTGCAGGGGCATTGCTCCTGGCCTTGCTGCAGACTGAAGTTTAGCATTTACTGCCAAATTCCCAGGGATTTCTCTGCCATTCTCGCTCACCCCTGGGGTGTGTGGCCCGACCCTCAGCCTGCGAGGCAGCGCGGGGACCTGGCCCTGCTGGCAGGGCCTCAGCTCAGGGCTCTCAACTGCTGCCCCTTCTCCTCCCGCCAGACCCCAGCTGCCCCGGCAGGAGCGGCCGG
>NW_009953929.1:2281949-2296715 GCF_000747805.2 Chaetura pelagica | reverse complement strand
CTCTGGGGCTGCTGCTTCCCCACCTCTCAGAGCAGGATCGGAGGTGAGGGAGCTGGTAGTCCTGCAACTTTAGCCCTCACACCGGGGCTTTGCAGTCTTGAAGGGTTCCGGTTTCAGCCATAGGTTCTAGGAGGCTGTTGGAGACCAAGGGTTTATGTCTTTCCCTTCCCTCATCTCTTTCACTGAAATGCCTTGATTAATATTTTTTTTGTTTGTTTTAACTTAACCTTTAATAAGCTTTTTCAGTTATTTGTTTACAAATAAACATGAGCTATGCACCTACCTGAATGTGAAACAGTGTAATCCTATGCATTTCATGTTTTTTCAAGGATTTAGGAAGCATTACTATCAATTTCATATTGTATCTCCTGTCATAAAGGTCTGGCAGGTATTGCTGCTGGATTTTGATCAAGGAAGGCTGCAGAATAAGAGGTCCAGTTGAATTCCTCCATGAAACTTGTTGTGTATACACTGAGAACAGCATTGATAAATGCCATCTTCTTAAAACTGATGGTGGTTCCTGTTCTCTTTGTATGTTTTCTTAGAGGGTTAGAGAGTGTAGAGCCAGCTGAGAATAGGAAAAAGAAAGCACAGTATTAACAGGAACAAAAGGCAACAGGGAACTCTCATTGTACCTACAAATATATTTCCCCAATCACATCATGAAAGAAAGGCTTGAGACAGAAAGAGAGAAGGGAACAAAGAAAGATGAAAATGTGCCACAGGTGGGGAGAACATGAAAGCCATTCCTGTGCCAAAAATCTCAATTGAAAGGTGACAGGTGTGTAATTTTGTTTTAAAGGGAAAACCACACCATAAAAGAGATGCTGGCAGGTTTAGAAAATAAATGTTAAATGTGTTCAGTCTTGCATTTGAGCAGTGTTTCTTTTTAGCTGTCTTTTGTTTTTGTACATTTTATTTAGTTTCCTGGTGTTCCTTTGCCAGCTCTGTCAGCACTGGCTGTAGATCTGAGAGATGTTGGCCCATCTTTCCTCTCATGGCTGCTCAACTTCTGTGCTCTGCTCAGGGCAGGTTACTTGTTCCCAAGCAAGACAGTTCTCTGTGTGCTTAGTTGCTTCACAGCCACTCTGGCACCAGCTAAGCTCACTGTGAGTGACTGCAGCAGAGAAACAGCCGAAACTCCAGCCAGTGTTATTGTGACAGTTTTTTAACATGCAAAAGGAGCAGAAGCCCAAGATAGAGCACTGCAGGCACCTTTCCACTTTTAAATAAACTTAGAGCAAATACAAGTGTAAAATTCAACCATTTCTTTTTATGGTCCTGTCTCCTTTTAATTTAAAACTCTTCTGTTTGAGAAACAATGGCACAGAGAAAGTGTTTCTTCAGTGGCAAAGAAAGTGAATAAACCTATTTTAAATAGAGGAAAATCTGATTTTGTCCCAAATCTATGCTTACTGCTGCATTTTGCAATCTTCCCTTTTTGTTCCTTCTCTGGGTTAGGTTCTGCTATCTCTAGCAGTGGTCAGTCACGGCATGGGGAGTGAGGTGGAGGTTGGAAGTAATTCTGGAAGCTCTTTAGAAATGGGCTAGGACACAGGACTTCATGAGCTGTTCCACTGAAGAGTACAAACAACAATCTAACTCTTGAACCGACAGCATTTCTTTTCCTCTTTTATGTCAGGAGAAATCCCTGTAAAACTTTTTTCTGTTCATTTCTAGTCATTCCTACAGGATTTCTCTGTGAAACATGGAGACTGGGACAAAAGGCTGGACTTTGCTTTGTAGGATGAATCATTCTGAACATCCATGCCAGAGGCTGGGGAGAGGAACAGGAGGATAAAGAGGTATCAAAGCTTTTCAGCCATCATATGTCCACTGGCAATGGGAGAGAAATCCAGTCTCAGAGCTGCAGCAAGAACATTACTGTTTCTTACTGGGTTCTTTATCAACTTCGTGCAAACTTTTAAAATCTCTAAATGTCTTCCTAAAAAAAATTAGGGTAGGAGGTTGTCTCAGTCACTGAATCCAGGCTACAAATCTTCAGCAAAACCCAAAAAAGCATTGAAAAATTGAGCACAGGAAGATCCATATCATTTGTGAGGTTGTACAGGTCTTTCCTCCCCCCACTGCCCCTGCTCTGTGCCCTCCTCTCACTGCAGAATTCCTCTGTAAGAACTGGGTTTTACATCCTGGCAGCAGTAAAGCTTCTGTCTGGAAACATGTAAGATTATACTGACTTTTAAGCAGAGGGTTTTTTTTAGCTTTATGGAGTACATGATGGGTCCCATTTATGGACATTCTGCAAATGGAGATCTTTGAAGTGAGCATCTTCCATCCTAAACTGTGAAAGGTACTTACAGAAAAATTTGTCTGCTCTTCAGAGAAATTTTATCCTAAGGATTTAGTGAAGGATGGCACTCAGGGCATTAGATGCAACCAGGCATGACTTGCAAATATTAACCGATTAAAGCAATTCCTTAATTTCGTCAAAAAAATGTTGCGATTAAAAATATGCCTAGGGAACGTTATAAATATACATCTGTGACTTGACTTTTCTTCCCCAGAATCTCTGGCTAAGCCCTAGTGAATAATCTGGCTCTGAGCTGAAACCATCAAATGAAAATGAACAGCCAAATATTTTAAACTATTGCTTTTTATTGTAATTACACCGGAGCACAAATAAATAAGCACTAAATTATTGTAAAATATTGTCAATGCACTAAAGAAAGCAGAATTGATCTTCAAACAACATCTTATTACTTCAGAAGTATCAAAGTACATTTAATTACATCTTACCTAAAAAAATCAAGTACAAAAATGAAAAGAAAATTAATATGTATTTATACTGTGTATATAGAAACGGCTAATAATATATGATTACAGTTAGCCTCTAGCTACTCCTTAATCCTACACAATCTCAGGCACATACCTGACAATTCCTAATGAAATATGAAAAAAGCAACATGACATTCAGTTTCAAGATATTGGTAAATGTATTACATTGGAATGAACACAGAATTATTTCATGTTATTTAAAAACCCTGTCATTGAAAATCATAGTGCCATTATCCACTTAAAAATAAATTACCCAAACAAAAAAAACCTCATACCATTTTATACCATTTGCTTTAATTTGCCAAGAGGAGCAATAAAGTAGACATACATTGGCTAATATACGTAAACACATTTTTAGTGCAAGAATAACAAGACCTGTGACTTTACTGTGCTTTCTTGAAATCACAGTGCACTTTACACAAATTGCTACACTATAATGTTTAACTTCAGGAGTTTAAAGCAAAATAAGTGCATACCAAACAATTTCATATATACAGTCTCCGTAAGTGTGTGTATATATGTGATCTGTATGTACATACCGATTGCATATTTATACAGACTACAGCTTTAATGACCGTGTGTAACTAAGCACTGTCATTCACCCTGTGACAAGAAACTGCTGAGACAAGAGGTGATGCAGAAAATGTTTCACAGCGTTTTGATGGCACACTCTCGGCAGTACGATGCACCTTGTACTTGAACAATGGGGTGGGCCAGCAGGCACAGTACAGGATGGTGGTTTGTGTCCTTCGCTGGCTCTGTCCGTGGCCTGGGGAAACTACTCCACCTGAGCCTCGCTTCCCTCCTCTGTTAAACTATTCTCGCAAGTGTGAGGTTTAGTTCACATTTCTAAAGTGCTTTGAAGGTAAGTGCTAAGTTATATTTTGTTTTTTCATGTACTGTCACACTTTAAAACAAAAAGCCATTGTTTCCATGGGATACAATGGAGGTCTGGAAGCACATGGGCAGTTACTTAGGAAGGACAACATAAATAGTGTTCAGCAATAAAAGCAAAACAAGGAGTGGCTTTGTGGTGGGCTAAGTGAACAAGCAAGTCTGCTTAGGACAACAATGTTTTTGTTCCCTGATCATTATTCCTCTCGTGTATTGATATGAAAAGGACACAACACGAACAAACACTCTTGAACATGTAACTGTTTACATTGACGTTTGCCTTCCCCCAAGGGGCCTGGCATTGCGGCGCCCGTGCCTGCCCGTGGGGCTGGACTGCAAAGTGGGTGCTTCGGCAGGGTTTGAAAGTCATTGCTCCAGGAAGAGAGCAGTGCAGAGAAGGACTATCAAGACTTAGTAAAGTCAGGGGAAAGGGCTGAGCTAACTATTTCACACATGGTTACAAGAAAATCTTCTCTTGCCACATAACAAGGAAGACAAAGCATAAACACCTTCTGAATAATGAGCCTGTTCTCTCAACAGATTTCTCACAACCAACAAGTCGTCTTCTTTCCAGCAGATATTGGAACTTTGTGAGTTCATTGCAGTTTTTCTTCTCCCATTTTCTTTCTTTAAAAAAAAAGAGAATAAGCAGAATATACAGTTGCTGTCTTTGGATGTAACGTATTCAAAGAGTCCTTCACAGCCACTGGGTTTTTTCATGTCCCTCAGTCATTTTGGCTGTGAGGGGCTCTTTAAATCTGTATTTTAATTGCATACCCATTCCAGCCACTGTATATTCATAACACACACCAATATTCAATGTATGTGGGTATATACGTATGCATACATCTATGAGTATATATATAGAGAGATAGATACGTGCATATATACATATATATGTGTGTATACATATGCATATATACATATACAATAATGCTAATATACATACACACATATAAACACACACTTTATCTCTTACAGAAATCTCAGTTTGGACATTAAAATATACATTAGTTAATTAGATATAAAATATTTTAAAACTTTATTTCAGAGGCTGAAAAGAAACTACTACTGATAAAACATTACCCAAACTCAAACTTTAGCAATATAGATTACAAAAACCTTCTAAAATTTGTAATTTTTGGTTTTTTTTTTGATCAGCTATTACAGCTGTGGCAATGCTGTCAATACAATTTCAAAGAAAAGCCAATATAGTAAGAAATTTCAAACAACACACCTTTTCTTCTCGGCAAATATAACATTAAAATGATTGTTTTAAAGAGGAACTTTTGTGCTACCAAACAGACGCATAGATAGAAATTTAAATATACAAAATATATGCCATACATTTTTTTTCCCTATTCCACAGCAGTACAAGTTTCCCTCGTTCTCAACAGATCCTTTTGGAAGATATTTCACCCTCATGGATTTCACCCTCATAATCAGTATAAGCCATCTCTTTCTCCCGTTAAAACCAGGAGGTCATAATTCTTTGGTCATGACATAATATTCTGTTAAAATGGGTGTAATATAATACAGGATTGTAAGCCAATTAGAGAAGCAGCCAGGAAGAAGGAATGGCATGCTCAGAAGAACGTGTTACATGGGCCTCTGCTTCAAAACCGCATGAAATCAAGAGGGATTTCCCTACTGGCTTTCAAGGGGTCTGAATTCCAGCCTTTATAAATAACACAAGGAAATCAGACACAGCTTAAAGTAAGGATGTGTTGCTGGATTGAAAAATAATAAACATGTAAACAGATTTTGCTGCCTTTATTTTCTGGACCAAAGACAAATGTGGACAGGAACCAGGGCTACAGTGCCACCCCCTTCACCTGTTGAGCGGCTGGGTCTCTCCAGCATGGGCTGTACAATGTGCAATGCTTAGTCACAGTGAACCGTGGTCTCCGCTTGTCAGCTGAATGTAATGAAGGAAGAGTTTCTGTTGCAGGCTTTTCTGCAGAAAATTTAGTTTCCTGGCCAAGTAATTTTAGTAACTGGCTCATTTAGAACGAAGGGCAATTTATCTGATTAGCTTTATGAGAAAACTGATTAAGAAAAATTCAGATTTTAATTACAACTTGGGTATCTATATTAAGCACTTTTATTTGCATTGCTTGCAGTTTTAGTGTTTCCAGCCAAAACTCTCTCCTTTGTCCAGCCCACCCCCTCCCTGCAGAGCTAAGGACACCTAATGAGTATGACTCCAGGTAACCTCTACAGCCCTAGCACCACGTTGTTTTGTACATTGTCCTGTTCAACAAAACGTACAACCACATGCTTTAGTACAGAGGCCAAATCTAGGCAGGTAAGAGAAATAAAATGGGGGGAACATTGGAATACCACATATAAAATAGGTAATAAAACAGCATAACAGTAACATTATATAGTAAAATTCTTCATAAATTTTTGAAATTTTATATATATATTTAAACAGTGTATTAGTTTGGGTGTTTTCAATATATTGGCGAAATATTTACATTTTGATATCTTCTGGATCCAAAAAATCCTGGATAAATACGTATGCCTTAATCCAGTTGGAAACTTAAATCTCTCTCTTGATTGACAGGTGAGCACTGTCTCAGTGTGTTTTTTTCCTAAGAAGTTCACCACCTGCAGGTAAGTCTTAGGTTAGAGCCTTTGCCTTATTAAGAAAGCAGGCTACCTGTGCATGGTGCAACACAGTGGAGAGGGCATCCTCCACATGACTGTCAAATGGCAGTGTCCCAAAACACAGTTTGTTGTTTGGAATAAGGAGGAGGGCTGTATTTCTTGGTCCCAGTATTCTTTTTCCAACTTGGCAAAATAGGCATGCTCTCCTGTTTGCAGAGTCCTTTTTCTGATTTCTGTCGGGCTTTTATTTCTTTGCAGAGGCAACGTTTTTTCTCAATCATGTCCAGCATTGTGTGGTCCCCTTGCAACCACTGCATACACGTCACCTGGGGGGTGGGGAGGATGTGTGAAGAGGGGCATGGAGCACAGAGAGAACGAAAAGGAAGAAGAAAAGAAGAAGAAAAAAACATACAAATAACTATTTGGTCATAGATTGAATATGTTATTTCTTTGCAAGGTTAACGTTACTCTGCAGCACGCTGATTTGTCTGATGAACAAAAAGTCTCTATAGCAACAACAGGACCAAAGTCAGTCTACACACTAATTTAAGAAGAAAAAGGGTAATAAAAAGGCCCTCTTTCTAACTCCTCCAGAGCACTAAAAGTTTTCAGCAAACTAGCATTGGTTGGATTTTAAATGATGGACTGAATCTCAAAAGGGCACATGGATCTTAACAATGTCCTTAAGTTCTGGAAATAAAAAAATTTATACACTGAAACCCATGTTTTATATTGCTTTCCAAATCAAATCTGTCATATTAAAAGTGGTGTTAACACTTCTAAGCATCAAACAAAATATAACTCTGTGTTTAATTTTTTAAAACATTATTTAGGGAATTCCATGTCAATTATATAGATTAGCCTATCCTACTCTGTGATATTTCATTTACTGGAAAACACCAAGAGTTTAGAAACTCCACATTTTCATGCATGTAGAATATTTGAAAACAAGATCCTGATCCAAAAAAGGAGGTTAGCATATGTTTAGTTGTAAGTACATGTCAGAGCCTCTCTGAAGCCTGAGAATGTGGCTTCATTTCAGTTCAGTGGGGTACCTGCATGACTGAAAATGGAAAATTGAAAATGCATCCTAAAAGGCTTTCAGTTGGAACCAAAATCACTAGTACTAAACTATCCTGAAAAGGCTCATTGTATTTGGATGACACACTGTACACCTGCAATGCAAATCAGAAGATTTCCTCTTAACACTTTGAAAATTTGAAGTGGTATCTTGAATCTCCCAACATTTATTTTCCATATTAGTCATAAATTAAGGATTTGCACATAAGCAAATGCACACCACACATTGGCAGGGGCTGTCCAAGTACATCTCTGATCTTGCACATGTACAGTAATACTTTGGCAGCGTCTTATGATTCATGAAGGAAATGCATGTTTATTATTAAGAGTACTGGAGTACAGTTAATAATGATCTCATATGCCTTTCATTCATAAATCTTAGAGTGCCAAGTGTGTATATACACCAGGATCCTAGAACTGAGGACTGGTCTTCTTAGGAGTCAGTACAGAAACTCCCAGTAGCCCAGGAGTTTTTGTGGTCAACTTGAAGCTTAGTCAGCATTTATTGATACATAGATAGAGAAATTACTCAGATTCATAGCAGGAAACCAAGCAAAAGCAATAAATGTGAGCAAGCCTACCAGACAAAGTAATAACAAATTACATACTCAACTAGAGAAATAAATGGAATAAAGAAATGTGCATTTTTTTTTCAAATATCTTTGTAAAAAAAAAGTTTCTAAGGCGTGTCACAAGAAAAAAGAATTTTAGATAGAATTATCTTCCTTTATAATGAAACAAAGCCATGCTTACCTTATACATTAGATAGTACTTTGAGCAGAACACATCTAAACCACAACATGAATGTAATTCTTGAATATTCTTATGAACTTAGAATAACACAGGTCACGTGTCTGCAGCGTGTCCTCCTGAATGGCTGAGCTAAAAGTCTTCTGGAAGCCTACTATGCCTGCTCTTCCTAATTGAACACTTTATTTTTAATCTCAGGAATGATCTGACATTAACTGTGATATAGTCAGGTATGAGGCATATCATCCACGCTGGATGTAAGACTTTCTCCCTCTGGGTGCCCAGGCCTGTTCCAAAACTCCCCAAGTGAACTGGAGATATTCATCCTTGCTCCCCAGCTCTGAGGTCTTTGGATGAGGCTCTACTTGAGGTAGATTTACTGCCACTCTGCTCATCACTGACAGGTTAGTACTTACGCAGCAATGTCTTCATTTAGGCTGGGTCCTCCCGCATGGGCAGGACAGGGACACAGTCTGCATACAAGTGATTACACAAAACATTCACCACACAAAGCTGGACACCAGCGTCCATGCTGGATTTGATGACAATGGTGCTTGAGTGTGGATTTCCTCTTCTAGGCATCAGGAAATACCTTCTCCTTTATAACCCATCATGTGTGCTCCAGCCACTGTGCATCACCAACAGCATCCACAGCACATACCACAGTCACCACTGAGGATGTGACATCCATGTCACATCTAGTCTCACCACCGCACTACATGCAGTGCCATTAGTACCAGTGTCTTCTGGTAACTAATCACCTTCACAGGATCCAGGGGGACTGACACAGGATTTTGACATGCTAAGCTCTAAAATACCAGTTGCAACTTCCCAAAGATAGAAATGGTGTTGCAGCATGTATCAGTTACACAGACATTCTGCCACCCCCTATAAACAGCCCCTAAATTAAACCCATGTAGGCAGCTCAAAAGCTCAATCATTTATCATGAAGAATTTGAGTTCTTCCACTTTCCCAGACACAGTTTTTCAAGACTACTTGTGATTTTTAAAATGTGATTTTTGTTTGATGGCCAAGTCTTTCACACCAGCATCATCTTAAACGCACAACCCATGTGGTGCATTCCTCTCCTGTAACTGCATACAGGTAATGGAATGTGCAGCATGAAAGTGTGGAACTACCATGTGCAAAGTCATTTGATAAAATAGACTAAGTGAACACATATGATGTTGAAAGGCTTGGGAATGAGGCTTAAAAGTGAGAATAAATGTTGAAGTATTTTATTTGGTGTTTTTGCCTAGTTCTAGTGTTAATGTGCAACAAAACAAAAACGCACTGGAGTGCATGCCTCTTGAAGTTGCAAGAGAGACCTAAGAGGAAATCCCCTGTTTGTAGATCAATGAACTACAGATATTACAATAACCATGTTGCTAACACAAGATACCAAAGAGTGTTAACTAAATTTTCAGTGCATCCTAGACAAATTATGGGCACTAAGGCTCACAATCCAGCACCCAACCTGGCTGTGTAATCACAGCAGTAACCCTCGATGACTTGCGTAGGGCTACAGAGGTGTTCAAAGCTAATGAGTTTAACGCTAATCTGTTTAAGGCCTAATCCTTCCTGCGGTCACTGAACTGATGGGTCTCATGCTTAGCTCCTGTACTAATTTTCTGTGTATCCTCTCTTCTTTCTGGCTCCAGGCTGCTCCTCTGGTCATGCACCAGGCTATTAATATACCTACTATGCCATAAGAAGGGATTTGTTCAGTGTGTGAGGCACAAAACTTAATTATGTTACAAGTTAATTTCTAGAATCTAGTAGAGCATTCATAATATTGTACAGCTATATGGTTCTCCTGCTCCTCAAGGATCCCATATCTTGTGAGGAAAGATACACATAATGCAGCATGTCAGAGCTTGGCTGCAGGTGTGCATGTAGGGACTCAGGCACAAAGCCCATCGACACTGGAGGTAACACAAGTCATCGACGGTTACTCAAAGCCTTGCTCCTAAGCAGGCAGTAAAAGTTGCGTGATAATCTGGTGTGTAGGAACTGTATGCAAAGTGGTTGAATGAATTCAACTGAATATGACTGAGCACAAGTTTAAAGGAGGATGTCTCACAAGTTCCTGGTAAACAAAAAAACCCTTCAATTATTCACTATTCCCTAGTTTTCCTCAAAAATCTGTTTCAAAGCAAAAGTTTGTTCCAAACTTGAACTTCATCAACAAAGAGTAAGAACCTTCTTCTGCTATGCAAAACTAAATTCTCCTATACAGTTTTAGCCACCGACGTTCTGGAGGGCCTTAGGACAGATCATTCTATGTTGCCACCTTACTTTTATTATCTGCCCTTCCCAAAATGTCCAAAGTCAATTTTATTAAGATCTGTTACATACTTTCAAATTCAATGTTGGCAGTGCCACAGAACAAGAAGTAATATTCAAAAACAGAGGGGCAGAGGGGCTGACTACTCATTTACAGGAAGGATGAGGAAAACCACATCACGAGTATGTGGTCACAGAGGTCATGTACAAAAACCCCTTGTGACAATTGTATATCAAAACTAAAATGAAAGCCCAACAGCCAATACGAGGCTATGACAAAGTGATCTTAAACCAACACAAAATATAATTAAATAAAAAGTAACAGCAGAAGCTGAAGGAGATTATTAGAAATGTCTCCTGGATCTGTAAACAAGTGATCTCTAATGGTGCAATCTGTGAGCAGTGTTACACATCATTCAGCAGAGCCAAGCATGTGGGTTTGGTTTGGCAGTATGTGAAGAAGAAAGGCTCTCTCAAAGCCACTTACCATCCTCTGGGAGGAAAAGGTACTCCTCCCTCCTGCCTGCTCTCAGACAGGAGTTTCCAAGCTGTCCTTTCCACTGAAACTCTTGATGGCACTTTCCCTGCTGCAGTTGGGCCCCAGCCATCTGTCCGGGTATGGTATTTCCACTCGGGAGGGTGTGAAATCCCACTCCTAGCAGGCAGTCAAGTGCCATGGGCACAAGAGGCAGAGGGCTATGTTAAGCAGGAACAGTTACTTCATGATCCGTAATCTGATACTCCTAGCCCGTTTTGGAGGTCCTCTTAGCCCAAGTACACAAAAGAGGAGTTGTCCAAGGCAGGAGTTCAGCCAGAATCAGGTTTCAGAAAACAGGAGCAGTGAGATCCTTACCCATTTGAAGCCAACAGGAGTGTGCTGGGTGACTTAATGAGCCCAAGAAATTGACTACAGTTTTTTCAAATAAATTGTAAAAAACCCCTCAAATGATTTAAAAAGCCTTCAGGAGAGCACTTGGAAAGCTACACTGGACAAGATTTCTTTTGCTAACCATTAGCTATAACTATTTCACTGCAGTTGTTACTTCCAATGGCTGCAAAAGTTGGTGAGGGGAAAACTACAGGCTAAAACTGCAGACATTTCTTTCTCTCTGACAGAGGTACTCTGGAATAATATTAACATGAAAGACAGCATAATGTAACCCAGGATAGCTAGCCATTTACATAGCGTTGTACTGCTAACCCATTCTCCCATTAATGCTAAATTCAAAAAACAATTGGTTATTAATACAAAGGTGACTAAAAGCAATGGTATGTTCAGGAACACACAGAATGTGCAAGGTGAGCTGTGAAAGCAGACACTCTCCACGCAATTTGTAGTGCATGGTAATGCTCCCTGGGGACACTGGATAATGCAACTGCACATTCTTCTCTAGAAGTGTCTGATTTCTAGAGCACAAAAGCACAAACAAGGTGCTAAATGCTACATAAACTACCCTTTCTGGCCTTTCACTAATCCTTCTTTTTAAGAGACACAAGTAACATCTCTCTTTTCCTTCTAAGCAATTGGGAAATAATTGCCCCAGCACACCAGCCTTGATTTTGATAAAACAGTT
The DNA here is from genome assembly GCF_000747805.2 of Chaetura pelagica. Classification (NCBI taxonomy): domain Eukaryota; kingdom Metazoa; phylum Chordata; class Aves; order Apodiformes; family Apodidae; genus Chaetura; species Chaetura pelagica. The sequence continues at coordinate 2,284,721 of NW_009953929.1, read as the reverse complement.
GGGTGGGAAGAGGCACTGTGCAATCTTACCCTGTACATTTAACATTAAAAGAATTCACTGACACATGCTATTTCAACTTTCGAAGCTGTATATGCATCACATTTGAATTGCTGTGTGCAATGTCTTGATTTCCATCATTCTAAATTTCTAAACTTCTGGAAATAGTTTTTTTTACAAATGATATTGTTACAGAAAAAATGAAAACCAGAGTTCCTGTAAAAAGTGTTCTGCCAATCTATATAATTATATGATGAGATATCATGAGAAAACTCTGGACACCTTTTTTTCAAATACAGGACTCACTAAAAGGCTTACTGTGCCCTATGGCCTGAGCATCACTTAAAAATAATTCACAAGAACCTTTGGAATGCCTAAAATTCCCAAATATTAAGAACAATTAATACTTATCCTAAAATTATGTAAGCAAACAGTCAGTAAATCTTCAGCACCTCTGATTCCTGACCTCTAATTTATGATTGCCAAATGTCACAGTTACTTTACACAGAACCAGCACTGCACATGCTCTTATGCCTCGAGTTTTCTGGTAACCCTCAGATTATTGCTGAGACTATCAATAAAGCAAACTTTAAATGATAAATTCACTGTCCTGCTCTCCATTTCTATCCTTGCAATCAGTCTTGCTATAGATCTTCCTGACCTTGCATTATTATCTTATTTGAAAACATGTTTTCTTCACATCTAAGCATGCTTTTGTAATACCAAACAACTGTCTGAAATGTACTGCTTGATCTACTGTTAGTGAACACATCCTGCAAATGTTAGTGTTTTTAAAATAAGTCTGTAAAGTAACTCCTATTAGGGACATTGTGTAAAGGTGTCTCATGCATCTCATATATGCAGTGGATCATCATAGAGTGCATTCCTATTAAGAGCAGTCCTGAAAAATCAAAGCTATATCTAAGTCTCTGCTAAGAAATAAAAGCAGAACTCAAGCAACCCACCATGATACCTCCTGTCATTCACTGTAAAATAGAGAGGAAATTTCAGTATTGTATTAGGTCAATCACAGGAGGGACAAAGGACAGAACACTTTGCTAGAGCTCAGTGATCTGAAGATCTCCTGCTAACTGCATTTTACAGGGCACAGCACCTGCAGGGTAACATTCAAACGTCCTAGATTTCCTTGAGAAGTTACTGACCCTGTCTCCCCACCTATACCTCTTGCTGGAGGTTTCTTCTCCATTGCATGTCTACCTTAACTGCTCCTGAACCAGCTGTAAAACAGCAGGATGGTTTGAGGCAGTGACCTCAATAGCCACTACAGCTGGGCCTGCCTATGACTGAGTAACCAATTAGTGTTTCTTACTCTAAATCATGGTAGTTTTGAAACACTGCCAGATTCTAAATCTCGTTCTGAGATGAACAGCCTGTTTCTCTTTGCATTTGGGGCCTGGAGAAATGTGAGCTGCTGGTGATAAGACCCTTTCCTCATCTGGATCCAATCCCTGAAGACTGCAAAAGCTCTCATGTATGAGGGAGCTGAAGGCAGCAGGGTGCATGCTCTAGCTTATTGCTTCTAGTCCCCCACAAGAGCCCAAGAAGGATCCAGAAACTGAATATGGAAGAATGAAAATGAGTAGAAACAGGACCAAGACTTTGGAAGAACTGAGAACTATGAGAAAGTGGACATTGAGGCCAATCTTAAAGTTCCAAAAATGTGACATGGGGACAGCACAAAATCCATTACTTTCTCCATTTCATTTGACCTCACTTTTTCCAAGCTAAAAACATGTACAAGAATTTCAGTACTCTTTCTATTGACATCAGTACTGGAACTCAAGACTTGACTAACCTTCATTGCTGTGACAGCGAAAGAAATTCACCATATTTGTTTTCCAGCAAAGCCCCTAAGTCATCATATTTCTCCAGCATTTTCAAGAAAATGGTCACAAGAATAATTTTAAAATAAATAAAATATATGAAACAATAAAAATTATATATGGAGCAAGAATGCTCCAGCACTGAAAGGATTGGTGCCTTTGGTTCCTCTTATTTTGTATTAGGTGATCTAAATACACAAATACCTCAGTTACAGACCATAAAGTTGCTTTATAGATGATCAATTTTAAGATGTGCTTTCATTTCTCCTTCCTTGATGAAAAAATTGAGGCAATAAGCATTTTCTTAGATAAAAAGCCATTTTTCAAGTATTGTACTGATTATATGGGGGAAAATCATTAAGGAAAATGTGACTGAAAACAACACCTAAAGTACAGAGATGATCACATTCTTGTAGGTGGTCACATTTGTCTTTTTAAAGATGTATAAAAACATTCTTAAAAGATAAAGATCTCACTTTATGATTAATTTGTAACTCCAATAGGAAATGCAGCTAATGAAAAGTTACTAGAGTTATATATACACTGCACTGAGAGATTCTAAAAAATCCAAATAGGTAACAGCCTGCCCTTAGTATGAGACACCACATCTGCTCTACCCTCACAGCAACATTGTGCAATTGCATTTGTATCAGGGACTGCTAAACAAGATAGTACCCAAATCTAATACAGACATGATTTCCTGACATGCAGAAGAGCTGAAATACAGGCAAGAACTGTGACTGGTATTCCCATGCTTTAGAAAATGGGATGCAGTGGGTGCAGTGGTTCCCTGTACCTTGTTTCTGGTTTTCTGTTTAAGAGGCAGTCTCCAAAAGGATGGCACTGTCCAGCACAGTCTGGGACACCGATTCAGCATTAACTCAGGGAGAAGACTGCAATGTAATAAACCTGAAGCACCAATCTGCTGAAC
>NW_009953929.1:2180602-2281933 GCF_000747805.2 Chaetura pelagica | reverse complement strand
TAATAACCCTGAAGCACCAATCTGCTGACCCAGGGCATTGCTCACAGGCTGCCACTTATGGGGTGACCAGGCTAACTCAGCCTGGCCTAAGACAGCAACATGGGGGAAATTCAAGTGCAGAATCACAGAGCAGGGACAAAATTTAAATAGTCATCTTAAAAAGTACTGCTAATGACAATGCATGACAAACAAACGGCAAACAAAACAGTGACATAAACTTATACACACACAACACCTGTAACAAGCAAATAAAATTGTCAACAGCAAAAAAGTGCCATTTTCTCTTTTTAATCAGATGTATGATTATCATTGAAGCTTCAATTCAGTGAATAATTTAAACAGTTGCTCAACTGGAAAATACGTACCAGTCGTCCCCTTGACTTACAGAGATATTTTGCTATTTAAGACAAGCCAGAGCTTTGCTGCCTCAAAGCCAGATAACTGACCCTACATACAGTTGTGTGGTGATTAAGAATAGTTTTATGAAGAGATAATAAGTTATTGTCAGCTGTTTTAATACATGCCTAATCAATTGGCAATTACATGTTACTGTGGACTGCAAAGAGATCTGACGAATATTGTTGGTAATGTTCTCATAAAATTGACTAAAAAAAATTACATTTTCACCCAATCCTGAGGCTGCTCTGGAGAAACTTTTCCAGTCTACCCTTCTACATCCAGTGTTTACATGTGCAAGGCATTGTAGACATGGTCACCCCTTGTTTTATTGCATTGTGAATAGAGTTGGGATTTGCAGCACAGGAGTCCTGATGGTTTAAGAGCATTTCTAAATCCAGGAGCACTTGACCAGCATAAAATACAGAGATCCCAAACTACAGAGCCTGGACTGCTACTAAAATTTTTCAACCACAGAAAACTGTAATGTGAAACACAAATATCTTTGCAATTTTTTCTGAAGAACTGGAAACCTTAAAATTATTAAAAATAAAAATATTTTAAAGTTCTCATTTAAAATACATGACATTTTTATTTTCATTGTTTAACAAGACAAAAATGAGAATAAAAGTAGGTTATCAAAAGTGGGTGCTGGCATTCATACTTTTTTATAATTGGCATACACATAATGTATATGAATAGCCACACATTTCTAGTGAAAGACTATGAACAAACACACATACATATACAGAGATATATAAACATACTATACATACATACATGAGTGAATATACATATTTATGTGCATACAGTATAGAGACAAGATACTATACAGGTACAGTAAGTGCAATATACTGTATAAGGCTATACAAACACCAAAAGGTTCTGGTGAAATGGTGATAACCATGAGAACAAAGCTTAGATGTTTTGGGACTTAACAGAGACAGAGGGGACAACCGTGCTGTTCTGTGTCTTCTTTTATGCATCAGACACACAAAGATCAAACAGAAACAGGGTGCAATCCACTCAGTTCATATACAAAAAAGTACAAGTGGGAGTGCATGGGGGCAACTGAAATGTGTATGAGCAGACAAATAAGGTTGCTTTACCTAGAATACAGAATGTTTGGTTCATTTACAGAGGATGCCTATATATAAACCCATGCTTCCATGAATTCATGCTATTTTTATTTATATTTTTTTCCTTTAAGAATATTATAAAATTCTTGCCCTGAGTTAAACATAAATACACAGAGAAAAGGAAGGGGGGAAAAAAAGAAATGGCATGCTTTTGGGGTTTTTAAAAAATATTTCTTTAACCAAGGCACAATGTCTTTCAATAGTGGTTGCAAGACCATTTGAAATAAACTTAGCAATTGCTATTGTTCTAGTACTGCATCCTTCTTAATGTGACTAAACTAATTGTTTGCACACAAAAGTCTCAGAACAAGTTTTGAAGTGAATTCACAAGTTTTAGTAGAGAATAAGTAAATTTATGAGAAACGCCTTAAAAAGAGATTCCCTGAAGAGGAAGGAATGCTACCAAAAGAAATTCCTTTACAGACAACTTATTGATGTTTGGATTGAAATTATTTCACATAAATTACATATTTGTTTAGTATTACTCTAAGTTGTTACCTATTTTTAGTAGAACCATGTACAATGCTTTAAGAGCGGCTAAAAACAAGATTAAGGACTTTCAAATATTTGTTAGTTTCTTGTCATAGGCAGGACAGTGACCTCAGGGATTCAGTGTTTTATAAGATGCAACAGTTACAGTTTAGGAATACTTGTTCGATTATGCTGTAAGACTTTCAAGGCATCTTCCTTTCCCTTTTTCATCAACCTGCTTAAGTCTGTTACTGGAAATATTAGTTTCTATGCATGTCTTCTTAAATTCTACAGTGTGCAAATCTAACTCTCAGAAGAAAGGTGGGGTTCAAAGGCCATGTTTGGCTGTTTCCCCCAAGTCTGAGCTCTCGGGCTTCAGAGGCACAAAGTTCTTACCAACTTTCAGGGGCTCTGGAGGGTACCTAACCTTCCAGGGAACCACGACCTAGTCTGCTACATCAGCTGCAGCTTCAGTCCCCTTATATTTCTCTGTTGCACTAAGACTCTTTACTGAAACACGATCCCAAATCTATTAAGAGCAGGCACAACAGAACAACTGCCTGAAAGCACAGATAACACAGATGAGATTTTCTCATATCTCTTCTATGCCTTTAAGGAAACTGTAACTCTGAATCTGGGAAACAACTAGAGAAAGACATGAAAAAAAAAAAAGTTGAACAGGAAGTGAAAACCCTCATAAATGCTGTTGTTTCATTCTTTGTCAGAATATTGTATTTGAAAAGTTTCAACAGCTTCTGTGAGGGAACAAGCCTCTTTCTGTACTCTGCTGGCAAGCTTACAAAGCTCATGCAAGAAGAAGAGATGAGAGTAAGGGAATGGAATATTCTTCCTCCCACTCTTCCATCCCAGCTGAAATAGCAGCAGCCAAGCCAGCACTCGAGGGTGAGGAAACGTATGAAGACAAACTCCAGGCCTGCTGCTCAGGGACTGGTCACCCTGCTCCCATCTCTAATCACCCCCTTCTATGGCATTATTTTTCCTACAGCTGACCTGCTTTCACCTGTCACTGCTTCCCCCCAACACATATTTTTACTGCCCATGCTATTGAGTGGAATGGAGGGAAGCCACCAAAGCCATGCTAAGGCCTTGGCACCTACTGTGACTGCAGTACGTTCTGGGATCCATCTCTGCATGGCCTTCCCCATCCCATCAGAGTTGCCATTGTGGCATCAGGGCCTCTGAGCATGCACTATGTCATGCTCTTAGGTCAGAGTCCTGACAAAGTTGGACGCAGCAATGCAGTGACCTGCTTCTGCTGCAGGACCAGCCCAACTGAATGCTAAAGAAAATATGTTGGGACAGCATCAACAGGGCTGTCTGCCAACAGAAGATGGCTTTGACACATTTGCTTTTTGTGCCCATCGGTCAGGCATGCCTTGGAGGTGAGAGATGATGGATGAGGCAATTCTATCCACTTCCAGGTTTGCGTCTTCTTGTCTGCCTTTTTTAATACACGATCTCTATTAGCAGTTTGTTCATTTAGAAACAATTTGCAGGGTTTTGGACCCATGCACAGATTATGTAAGACCAGATTCATGCTGAAAATCAACACAATGCAGTGTGGAGCCTTCCCTAAAGGATTCACATTCTTGCTGTTGCTGTCATCCAAAATGTTGACAGCATATTTAGCTGGAGTGACGACAGCAGAATTTTGACTTCGCCTGTGCAAATGATTTACCCTTGCTGGAAAAGAGAGGAGCTGTATAAAGTAATCCAATCGCTCCCTCTCGTGGGCATGAGGCTGTGCTGCACTTCCTACAGGCACAAAAGCATACTCAGAAATCCAAGCTCTCACCGGTTTTTAGCGGTGCAAGCTGTCCAGAAGGCTGTGTGTCACTTCAGGACACAGCTCATGCCCCTGGCACTTCTTTCTAGGCGGTGGCAATCAGTGGGATGACTCATGCCTGGCTCTTGTGAGCATTCAGCCTGAACAAGAAGGCACAATCCTATGATGCTGGATTACTCAAATTTTCAAGCATACTCAGGCCACATACTGGTCAAATCCAGACATCATCTGAAGCTAAAATCTGGTTCATGTCCCTTCAGTGAAGTGCTTGTGTCAGGGGTTCTCTCAGCACCCCACCATGGGTTCTTCCATGCCTGCATGCCTATCCATCCTCTCAGATAGGAACCAGGGGAATATCCTCTTCCCAGCTATTTGCAAAACCAGCATCCACAAAAGTCAGTTTATGTCAACTTTCATATGTTTTCATCTACACAGACCCTAAAGACTTCTCCACTGGAGAAGAAGGACTTCTTCTTTGAGACAGATATCATTTGTTAAATGTTCCTAGTAAAATTTACCTGGTATTCTGGTTTTAGACATTCAAATGTATTTAGTTGTATTAGTGGCATATAAAAATAATTAAATAACTGTTAAAGATACAGTAGATTGCACTCCAAACAGTTTTTTGCACTTTCTAATTTGACATAAATCGAAGCATAAATAATTTCTGACAGTCACATACTTGCCCGTCTACCCTCATCTGCAACTACTTACTTTCTCATCTTTTATACTGAGCTTACAAATCCTTGGGGTAAGGATAGTCTTTGTTCTATACACATTGTCTACCAACATGGGAACCTTATGTATGATTATGACTCTTAGACATCACTGCAAACATAATTGTGGTAAATCCTAGTGGCAAGCATTAAGAAGGTTTTGGATCCAGTGACCACCCCAAGCCCTGTTAAAGGAGATGGCTAAACATAAGGAATAATTAAGTCCCTTTAAGGGAATAGCTTCAGAAGCAAAAATAGAAGTTACCATCCAAAGTAATAAATGGTGTATAGAAAGTCCAGACTAAAACCCCATGGGATACGGAGTAAGAAGCATGGGATTGCTCCCACACTGTGGATATATATTTTGAATTAAGAAAAAGCTCAAGTCTCAAAAAGAAACAACCATAATCTTGGCTGAAGAAGCACAGAGACAGAGATCTCAGAGGCATTTCACTGGCTAAAGTGGGACATTTGACATTTACACACAGGAAGAAGAAAACTACTGCCATCATCCTATGAATTGTCTCATATGTTTTGTTATTCTACATCAAAAGTACACAATAGACTTTCAAAACTTTTTAAAATTAGAGGAAAAATGAGGGACAGAGAAATCCATACTGGAGTGGCATTTAGCACAGCTAGTTAGATACTCCTTTTGAATAGGAATTTGGGAGTGCATCTCCCCTGAAGTCTTTAACCAGCAGCCCAGGGTGATCTTTTCATTCCCTTTGGCCCAGAAAGCAAGTATGACAGAAGTTTGTTCTTTCATTGCAAATCCTTCTGTCCTACTATAACCACAAAAGCAGAATCACTAGAGTTTTATGCTGCCTTCAGATTGTGATCCTTCAAGGAGTGCATCTGCAAAGATCTGCAGTACTCAGCGAGGACACTTGTTGATGCTACGTAGCAGGTGTGAATTCCCTTACTAGCACACTTTGTTGTTGTTGCCATTTCCGTCCTACTCAAACTGGAAGAAGTACTTCAGTCTACAGAGTTCTCCATCTACCTGCACTGAGTGTATTTCTTTCATCTAGTGGAAGTTTAAAAAAGACTGCTGTGATCAGATATGGAAGAGCAGATTTTGATTTATAGGTGCTCATTTTTCAGCAGCAGCAGAATTAATTAAATGCAGCAGTCAGGAACCTGTCCCTGCTAAGATGCCCAACAACTGCAGTGTGTTTACTGACTGCCTTGAACTACTGTACACTATTGCTGAGGAAAATGGCAACTTGAAGCTGAGAATAATAGGAGAACACAGATGCTTTGTTTATGCTCACAGTGTAACATAGAGCCCATATGCTTTTAGATGCACATTTGCCAACTACAGCATGCTAATGTCAATTCATTGGTGAAGTGTTTTATCTAGATGCCTTCAAACATAATTATAGCTGTAATAACATTTTACCCTTCCTGGATTTATTAATTACACGGTGAACACAATGCTTACAAAGCATACAAAGACTATAATATCCTTTTATACACAACTGAGGCTAAAGAAATTAAGAGCTGGGCTTATGGTATTTAGATGCCCCAGTAGAGAGCTGTTCACCTACTTCAGCATGAAAAAAATACTAAGTGGCAGAGTACTGAGTACCTGATTACTTGCTGGAGATTACTCTGTGCCTATCAAAATTAAACTCTTAAATTACTTCTCTTAAGTTTTGTGTCTTACAGTGAGCTTATACTGTACTCAAACTACAGCATATTGCTCTGAGAATGCATGTGGAAAGGTCTCTCATCTGTTTGAATGCGGAAAAAAAAAATCACTACAAAATGCAGGTGTTTTAATTGCATTTTTAGGTTAACACCTGAATACTGAGGCTGAAACAAAACGTTATCTAAGCTGTTGTGTGGAAGAATTGGGGATTTACCAGGTGAAGCTGGTGCAAGCCTTCTCCTTCCCTCCCTCAGCCCAGCAGATGGTGGTGCTGGGGTGGCAGCCAGCGCAGCCCCCGCTCTGCACACAGCACGGACCACAGCTCAGTGACTTCTGCACCAAGTTCCTGCAGTGATTTGTTGCAACACTTACAATTGCAGCCACTTACAATTCCAACTGAAAAAAACCCCACACACCAAAATTACTCTTCTTAAAATAAATAATTCGTCTCCTAGAAAATCCGAGCGGGGCCTTGTGCCCAGAGCTGAGCAGTAGGTGGTGCGGGCCTAGGCCCGCTCTGCCCCCCAATACAGGGATATAACCCACCTGCCCAAAACAATAACATTGCACAGACTGCAGACAGACCCAAGTTTTCAGGCAAAACCGAGCCGCCCAAGGTGTCTCACTGCCTCCCCACCTCAGCCTGGCCCTGCCGTGCTGCAGGCTGGCTGCTAACCCTCCAAAATAGCAGTGCTGCCCCTGCCGGGCACTCTGCTTCATGTTCCTGGCTCTAGGAAAAATAAAGCTTTACCTAATCCTTTCAGATTTTTCAAACTGTTCATTTTGAACAGTTGTAAATGTGCATTTTTACCCATGTAATCTCTTACAAAGACACAAACAATAAATAAAGTATTTTAACATGTTCTTGCTGAACATAAACCAGTGTGGGCATTATACTTATCTCAGACCAATTGGAAATAAGTACGAAAACAAAATCCTTTTCAGTTGCACACTTAGAGTAGAAAATGTGCTTTCTACTTCCCTACCTACATTATCATAGAATCCTGGAATGGTTCGTGTTGGAAGGGAACTTAAATATCATCTAGTTCCAACCTTCCTGCCATGGGCAGGGACACCTTCCACTAGGCCAGGTTGCTCAAAGCTCCATCCAGCCTGGCCTTGAACACTTCCAGGGAGAGGGCAGCCATAACTCCTCTGGGCAACCTCTGCCAGTGTTTCACCAACATCACAGGAAAGAATTTCTTCCTAATATCTCATCTATTAATATATTAGAAAACCATGTTAGAAAAATCTGGCTTTCTTACTTGCAGGACTCCACAGTGCCTGGATTTCCATGTACTTAAAAAGGCTCCCTTGGTGGGGTCAAACACCAGACCAAGTGCCAAGTACACCCACCCCAACACCACTTCAGGTTGCTTATTGACACCTCAGAGGTAGTAGGGTAGATCTCAGCTAAAGAGTACACTCAGTCCTTTTTACAATCCTGTTTCATGATTCAGTTACCTAAATACAAATTTAAATATATGCTTGTGTATAAAATTCTTGCCTGTCAAAGATAAAACACAAATAAACTATTGATGGATTAACTTCATTTGGTACAAGACAATAATTACATAGTCAAATCCATTCTGTGAATGGGAGGCCTTTCCCCTGTACTCTATAATATTCAGATAAATGATAAAACAAGTGAAAGTTCTCCTCAATTTTGGAGGGTAATTGATAATTTGTCCATCACATGGGCCTTCTGCGTTGTGTTCACTGATGAGGTTGTATGGGGGAGAAAATATGCCATCTCATTTGCTGGGGCCTCAGGAAGATACCAGGTGAGCAATGAACTGAGCTGCATTCCTCAATTTTGGAGGGTAATTGATAATTTGTCCATCACATGGGCCTTCTGCGTTGTGTTCACTGATGAGGTTGTATGGGGGAGAAAATATGCCATCTCATTTGCTGGGGCCTCAGGAAGATACCAGGTGAGCAATGAACTGAGCTGCATTTTTTTTTTTTTTTTAAATAACCCACAAAAAATTTCACTGTTGATTCTGATATAGTTTATAGCTTTTTCTTTATTCCTTAAATGCAACTTCAATCTCCTTAATTCACAGCTGTCTGTGTATCTTCATTTCCTTCTCTAAGTTATTCCTTCTAATCTCAGCATGGCTTCTGGATTTTACTTTGATCATCACTGTACAGTTTAAATCTTCTTTCCTTGCTTAAACTGGAACTAGATACCACTGCCTGCTCCTCCCCAGAAGACACGAGGCCTGCAAACCTTCAGAATGAAGATAGCATGCCTTGAGGAGGCAACAGTAAAGGACAGTGCTGTCTTCTCACTGAAAAGCACATCACTAAGATGCAGCATGAAGAGAGGCTGCACATTTGGACATAAGATACACAGTTTTGTGGAAATCTGTCTAAAAACAGGCTCTGTTTTGCTGAAAAACTGAAATATCGTATTGTAACTTTCAGGAGTTTTGTTTTCAAAGGCTGTATTTTCCTTCAGATTGTCGATCTTCATTGTAAACAGGCACTGCTGTGCTGCCACGCAGCTCCATACCTGTGATTTCACGGTAGCTGTAAAATTCATTTCTTAAGAAAAACAAACTTCATTTTGCAAAACTGATTTTCAGAAAAAATAAATAAATCTAGAGATAGCTATACTAGCTCTTTTTTCTTAAAAGGAAAACCAGTATTTTTTGGTGTGTTGAAGAGTGTTTAGGAGAAGCCTGGCAGTGACCTAGACACTCTTCTATGTACATTAAAAACACGGTTGCAAGATGCTCGGCTCTCCAGCAGAGGGACTGTCACCGTGCAGGTTGCTAGAATCCTTTTTGTCTTTTGACAGACGTGCTCAAAGCACAGGTATCCTGTATGGGACAGAGATTTTTTAATCTATCAATACCGTGTAATCCTTTGGTACCCTGAGATGAAGATGCAGAGACTGACAGGATGCAGAGAAACATCACAGTATTGCAGTGACACCTGTGACTCCAACTCCTGCTTCCTTTACACAAGAGAACAATTTTGTTCATTATGGGGGTCCCTGGTATGATGTAGCATTTACCAGCTGCAGAGTGAAACACCTGACCATGCCTGCTACAGAAGTCTCAAGCACCAGCAGGGAGGCTCTAGCAATATGGGTGATGAGTTATTAATTGAGGCATCCTTGGGCCATGTTTATACTACTTTATAAACCTCACATGGTGCTTAACTTCCACTGCTCTCTGTCCACTTGAATGGCTACAGATGACTGGTACTTGCTTTCATTTGCATATAAAGCCAAACTCATGTGGAATTTAATTATTTCTAGTATTATTGACACACTTCTTATCACTAAGACATAACATACTGTACTTTCTAGAATATTTTTCCATTCCCTGTAAGACCTCTGCTAACACTGGAGAATCTTTACAAGGTGTTATGCTCTGTGATATCCAGAACACTTTTCTGCTACTTTACCTCCTCTAGGATATTTGTATTAAGAGATGTATTTAGGAAATAAAGCTATATGCCACTTCTGTAGCTCAAATATATTCCATGATTCTATAATATTGTAGTTCCAAGCTCTCCACTTGACTTCCTCTGCTACTTCCTTAATTTCTTAAACTTTATCCTTACACAATCAGTAACTTTAGTTCCAAGATAACATTATATTTCAGTTTAAATTCAGTAAATTCAGAACTTCATCCAATGCTATTTCCTGCAACAAGCTCTTTCAAAATTCCCTCACCATTTACCAGAACCAAGTACAGAAAGGCATCCTCTCATCTGGCTCCATGTGTTGGCTTCTGGCTGCCACTACACTACATAATTTTAAAGTGTTCTCCATCACAGACCAGCCACATCACTCATCTCGGCTTGTAAGTGCTTTTAAAATTTTTATTTATTTATTTAGAAGTGATCACTATCATGCTTACCATCAATACACCCTAAATACATCCTGTGAATATTGACTGGTTAATCCTCACAATTCCTACACCAATAAACTAACAAGAAAAGAAGACATAAGTGAGTTAAATGTCAATAGTTACATAATTGGCCAGTATTTTATTAAAATTATAATTTAGGTTTCACTATATCAGCCCTACTTTTAATTACTAATCATCCTTACTACTTTTAATTACTCTGTATTAAAAATTATGGGCCTCCAGAGCTCAGTTGCAAATCTGATATGTTTTCCTAAGTTAAACATTTAAAAAAATACCAGTTTGGAATCCATGAAGATTTCAGAAAACTGTTTAACAGCAATCCCCCCTTTCCTGGATCTTGTATCCCTGTACGAACGTTAGCTGTGCCTGCTTCATCAACAAAGAGGTGGGTAACAGGATCTACCTTTTTTTAGGAAGCCTGATTATGGAAACCAGTATCAATACCAGTATCAATACAACCAATAGTCACAGCACACAAAAATAAGGGCCAGTTTGTCAGATTCAGAACGGGCTAACAACTCAGCCATTTCCAAACACATTTCACCTGTCATAGTTTGTTTGCACGCTACACTAGAACAGATATACAACCAACACAATCAAAGTAATGTTTGTATCTGCTAAGGAGACAATAAGACCTCTGTAATTTTGCTGGAATTAGGCTCAAATTCACACCTCTAAAAAAACTTACATCCTCATAATAAATGACACTGTGATAGATGGACATTAAGAGGTTGATAGTTAGAGGGGAAGACTTACAGGAAAAGGAAGTTTTACCAGCTGTTGTTTTTCACGCAGCCATGTCTATGCCATACATTATTCAATTAACAAGATCACTCTCTGTAGTCACTTGAAAATTCCTCTTATAATTTGGTTCCTTTCTTGTGTATGAAGTGAGGTGGATTTTCCTCCACAGTTTCAGCGAACCCTGGCTGCAGCTTCTAAGAGACTCATTATCTCTTCTATCACATCATCTTCTGCTTTCAAAGCTTATTGTTTAGTTCTTAATATAAACTGAGAGACTAAAATATCTTCAAAACACCCAAGGTGCCTTTGCCACTGAGTAACCAGCAAACCATCATGCCTCCTGTAAGACCCATTTAATCAAAAATCATATACTACAGGAACACTGGGACACTCAGAACCTTTGGAAGTACAATTACCCTAATTTCTTCCTTAGATGAAGGAACACTTGACATAGTATTTAAATAGGCTGTCATTTTGAATCTCCAATATGGATTTGATTTTCTTATGTAAAATGTGCTTTACAAATGTGCCAGGCTCTGTTAGGCAATTGTGTCGAGCAGGGCTCAGACAATACAATAGCTTCAGTTTTGCCGGTTAAAGAATTTTAAGCTGTATGGACTAGGCTACCCAAATATAACCTTCCTAACAAGTAGCTGGCTGTCTGGATGGAGTAAAGCAAAATTACTCTTCTGGTCTCTGCTTTGGTCCAGACTTTCTAGAACCAACTCAACAAGCTACAAACAACTTAAGTATGTGATTATGGAAAAGCAGTCCTCAGGGAGTTTTCAACTCAAATCTCATTGAAATGCAATAGGATTATGGGGACTAATTCCTTGAAAGCAAATTGAAAATTTGCCATATAAATGAGGGTGTTTGTGTGTGTCCATACATCTATGTATGTGCACATACAGGCATACATGTTTCTGTCTCTTTGTGCATAAGTACACCCAGACACACAGTGATGTGAAGGCATATACAAGTGCACACAAGTGATCCGATGCCAGAGTTGACAGAAGGCATTCACACTATGCTCCAGTGGAACCTCTTCCCTCAATTGCCACTCTCAGCAGATAGCTCTGTCAAACTAATAATACAGGTCTGCACAGCAAAATGATACGATATCAGTATTAGCATATAAAATAAAGGTAAGTATAGGTTTCCTATGTCTTTATTTCTTTTCCATTTTCTCTCTGGTGGAGAAATTTGCCAAACTCACTTTAATTTCTTTCTCCAGGGTCTACGAGGCTTTTTTGTTTTTGATGAAGAAAAAGTATCTCTGTTTAAGATACAAGATGTTACTCCATTGATTTGGTTTTTGATTGCTAATAATTACATACAATAAATATAACTGCAATGGACTATTTAACAGTCCTGTAAGTATTACATGGCCTATAGCTTACGTGAGTCCAGCTGCCTTAACTAAACAAAATAACTCGCTGTAAGAGGAGTTTTCAGGACAGTGATAAATCACAATGTAATACAATCATGCATTAAGCTCAAAACAGAGGTGAGACTGGCACAAATACAACTGAGCAGAAGTCAAGTATGTACAAGTCATTCACAAACATTGGTGCAAGTGCTTTAGACAAGACATTGAAAAGAAATTTACATTAAAAACAGATAAATTTATCAAAGTTTGATAAATTTTAAAGACAGTAAAAAAGTACAGAAAACATGAAAAAATAAAAAATCCAGCCAGTTAATACAGTACAGTTTTACTACATTTATATTACAGAATGAAGACAGAAAGGGATACAAGGAATTAAGAGCAAAGAAAATTCTACCGGCTGTGGCCAGTGGAATTTCATTGCCAATGAGAGATGTGCACACACAGATGCACACACAGGCACAGAAAATAAAGACAAAACCCAAAAAAAAACATTTACTGTAACAAATGACAGACAGAGAGGTGAGAAACATTTGGCATGTTAGCACATGAAAAGTCATTCACGATTGGCTAACGATGGTACCTGGCTCGGCTGAAGATAAAAAAAACATTTACTGTAACAAATGACAGACAGAGAGGTGAGAAACATTTGGCATGTTGCAGCACATGAAGTCATTCACGATTGGCTAACGATGGTACCTGGCTCGGCTGAAGATCACTGGCTTGCCTGAGCGGAGTGACAGACGGAGGAGGCACACCTGATGTGGATGCAGACCGACCTAATCTGCAACTTGCTTTAGGCTCTGCAGAGGAGAAGGGAAGAAAAGACACCCATGAACAGAAGGCAGGTCACTGCTGCAGTAACTTGAAACAGGGGGGACCTAGGATTCCCTTGAAACAAAGACTTGAGGCTTCGTTTCTAGTCAGTCTTAGGGATTGGGCTGAATCACGAATACAAGTTGAGGTCAGAACAAGCGGGATTAAGACAGAACTCCTCCCATATCCTGACCTCCTCCCTCTGCTTGAGTATCTCTGAAGCTCAAGTACAGTGCATAAACCAGCAGACAGATAGGAAGTAGATAAAGAAACCCTTGTTGCCCCTTCCAGTGACGACTTCTACTCCCCAGAAAATACAGCAGTGATTAAGAGAGTTGCAGTGGCTTCTGGTTTCATCTCTTCATCCCAGATCAGAGAGAGAAGGTAGCCCAAAGACAAACTGTGCTGAGGTGAAGCATGAATGGCCAAAGAATGAAGAAGGGATTGGTCAAAACTGGTGAGGATAGTGTGGTACTTGGGGGTTTGAAATGATACCAAAAGCACTTGGAAAACTAGCATTAATGCAATTGAGAGACAGAAAACAGGAAGGATAGAAACCAGAACATCAACAGTGGCAAATTCTGAACTTAGTTCTGTACAACTGAGGCAATTAAAGAGGCAGAGGTTCTCTTGAAGGAGAAGAGAAAGCTCTGTTTCAGGGAAGAATTGCACAGGAATTGCAGTTATTTAATTTTCCTTCTGTTGTTGTATATAGATGCATTTCTCAGAACATTCCCCATGGACTTCCAGCACAGGTTACTAATGTTAACATACCAACATGAAGGTGACCATGCATCTCAGGTGTTGTGGAACGTTTCTGTCTGTGAACTATGTAGACACCAGTGTGGCACCCCAAAGTATTCCACATCCCACATCTTGTCTAGAAGAAACTGTGTTTTCCTGAGAAATGGGCCTGCCTGTTTCCGCCAGAGAAAAATACCTGTCCCTATATTTCCTGTTTATGGCCAAGGAATTTTCTCCTCTCAACCCATGATTTTGGCTCAGATGAATGTGTTCATTGTCCTCATGTTCTATAAGAATTCCAACCCTGCACCTTTCTATTTAATGGACAAACACTGAGATCAAGGACATTTGAACTCAGCAGACATATTTGTACAATAACAAACTCTCAGTTTTAGCACTAATAGTAGTGCTTTACTATGGATAAGTAGTATTTATATCATGATTCCTTACAACGGGTTTAAAGAATTTCTCCTATTCAACGTCATGTTTCCAAAAAGAGAGGAAGAACCTATGCCTTGTGCAATCCTGATTTAGCAAGTTTGCCTTTGAAGCACAGGTTTTGCATATGTATCTTTTGCTTGTGTCTCTCTGAAATGTATTTTCTGGTGCCTCATTTACCCTGCTACTTTGTCTGTGTTTGTTTTATACTAATATCTCTATTTCCTGCATGGATCTCTAGTACCATCACTAGCCGCCGGCTGGGCCATAATTTGAAAGGAATCAGATGTCCATCACTAGCACGTCCTTAGAGTCACTAGGCTTGTTTTGGAAACTTGAGGACAGCTGGCTCATTACACCACCAACCAGTTACATGCTGAAATGTGTTCTTCCTATCCCTCTGTTGCTTTTTCATAGTTACCTTTAATACTTATTCTCCTAAGATGTTTCAGAATTCAATAGGGTATGGAGAAGAGCTATCCCCTTAAGCTGGAGCACTTAGGCCAATGAAAGCATCTGTATGGGTGAATATTCATCAACTAAATATTAATAGGTTGGTTAAAATCCAGCTGGCTGAGCAGCAAAAATATTTATGCTGTTCAATGAATGCATTATTCAATTCACTCACTCCTAGTGAGTCTGTAAACATACCACGAGTCAACACAGCAATAAGCACACAGAAAGGAGCAGACTGATCTCCCCCCTAACCTTGTATTTTGTACATAATCTGTTGTTTTGCTTTTTTTGGTCTTGGGCAGTTATTCTGAAGGTTTTATTAGATATGTTTTTGTTATGATTTTGCACTGTGTGCCAGATTTCTGACTATTTCTTTCAGAAATACAGATATAAAAATGGATTTCATCTCTGTTCCCTCCTGGAATTTTGCTGGGGTTTCAGAGAGGGCAAGAATTAGAGGATTTTTTTTGTTGTTGTTTTTCCCTGCTGCTAAATAGAGACTCTGTTTTTTGCTGTGACAAGCAGATTCAGACACTCAGAACATAAAAAACTCCAAGGCACTGTCTGCCATGGCTTCTGAATTGTTTTCCTTGCTTTGGGAAAGCAGAGAGAAGTGTCATAATTTCCAATTTGGATGTATGTGCAACAAGAGATCACCATTTCCTTGCCAAAGAGACTCCCTTCATCTGGCATCAAAGAAATAACACCTATCACACATAGCTGAAGTATGACTTCCTTTATCTCCCAGTAATATATTTTACATTATTAAAGAAACTGTTGTGATTTCCATGGTGATCCTCACCAAAAGAGACAGCTCCACCTAGCTTTTTTATAATTATTTTTTAATTCAGGGAAATAAAAAAAAATAAATTTAGGAAATTAAAGTCGTGTTATGAGCAAAAAGAAAATATTTTGGTTGTTGTTTTTTTTAATAGCCATTTCATTGGTCTCAGTGGAAATATTTTTAGACCAAATAAATAATCCATTCTACTGTACTTAGTGCTCTGAGTAACATCTTCACACTTGCACACTACCATGGGGAAAAAAATACCCGTAAGTGATCTGTTGCATAAGTATTACTCAACTCATTGTCCTGTATTCTGCAGCGTGCTGTTTTTCAGCTGTGGACAGCTTACACAGTTCAAAATAATAATGATAACTTCAAATAACAACTTCTGCTTTAGGCTATCTAAAAAGCAGTAATAGGTCCTTTGCACAGTTATGTCCACTGCCCAGTCGTTTTCAGTATCTTTAACACTTGGTTTTCATGTTTTAAATGGTAATTTTATCTTGTCTGCAAGGTCTGTATATTGATAACAATTCCGGTTCTGGAGTGAAAATGGGCTTTTCTATTTACTGCCAAGAATCATGACGGAGGAAAAACTTCTGCCAGCAGATCTCAGGAACAATTTCTAGTGTTTAATTTATATTTATCTCATGTGGACAATATCGAAGCAGCTCAGCATTAACACTGAAATGAATAGTCTTGAAACTTCTTGAGAAGTCCCCTTTGTGACATTAATGCATGGTGTGGAGCTGTTTCATTCGCCAGCCTGATCAGCACATAGGAAAGGTTCTGTCTGTTGTCTGAGGAGGATCCATTTGCTCAGGGTCCCTGATAATGCAAGCTAAAATACACCTAGTTCCATACTGATAATGTCAGCATAGCACCCAACACTACTCTGTTTCATTATGTGGGTGGATCCAGAGACCCCACTCCAAGCACAGGACGCTCTATGCAGCCACAGCCAGGGGCCTTTTGGCACTGCTGGAAACCACCCAAAGGCTGACAAGAGCTAACAGCCCAGTGCCAAGCTAGGGGACTTATGGGTGGGTGACTTAAGTGCTTTACTGGACTGGAGCCAGAGGAAGCAGTGCACTTGAGTAGCCGTTGCAATTGATGAGGTTTGAATTCTGCGGATCATTTGGGGCAGCTACAGAGCTGTGTAGCACATTTGGTCATGCTATGCACAAACATGTTCGTAAGGTTCAGTTGCTATATTTAACTGAGGAAACTCAGGTGATGTTTTATGTTGCACGGCATCAGATGATGTGCCCCTCACACTGTGCCATACAACACCTCTCACTCAGGGCCTGAACCACCCCCAGCAGTCAGATGCAGTGTAATGCAGGTCATTAGGGGATGGCAGGTCAGTTCTGTCTCAGTCCCCTCTTACATCACCCACAGCAGCCACAAAACTCCCAAAAATGCTAGTGGGAGGGACCACAGCCACCTCAGCATGATGTAAACCCCCCACACACAGCCAGCTGAAGCAAGACCAGCATTATTGGACTTGCAGGTAACTGAGTCCTGACAATGGCAGAAGGATTACACGTGGACATAGCAAGCAAACAGCCCCATAGGACAGGGGGGCGGGGGAGGGGGGGGGGGGGGGGGGGGGGGGGGGGTGGTGGTGGTGAGAATTTTAGGAGAGACTATCCAACACAAAACAGAGGCTTTCCACTCACAAACAGGATTGCCTTAAAACTGTACTTAGTTACGTATCTAACCACTCACATAAATGACCTGTTTTCCAAAAGTGCAAGTGCTGTCATCGTAACCAAAGATGTAGAGGCTTTGGCTGCTTGCATTTGGGGTGTTGCTGGATTTTCCTCAATAAAGCAGAGTGCTGAAATGTGACAAGATTTTATGGAAATATTTTTTTATCAGTTTTATACCCATGTGTTATGGTTTTCTATATTCTCCAGAAATACAACAGCTCTGCATGATTTTTTATTTTTGGATCTTAATGGGAAGAGTTCTTTTATTCATCCAAGGAATTCTTCATTCTACCTATCCTAATCTTAATTCAGAAAAATACTCTGGCTGTCACTTACATTGGAGAAGCTTCTTATCCTGTCACAGTCTCTTCTTTGCACATGAAAAGAGAAATATTTCTTATTTGCTACAGCTGCCAAGAAGCACGTTTTAAATTAAACAAGGCAATGTGACAGGCTGAGAGTAATCAGATGCAAAAAAGAAAGAAAAAAAAAGTAGTAAAAGAAAACATGCAGGTTGGAAAAATGAATCACACCTGTTATCATCATACTGGCCTGGCCATGTTGGTCTCCTAGAAAGAAATGAGTAAACTGAAACATAACTCGAAATTATGAAACCTTAAGGTGGAATTAATTATCTTGTATTCTGTCCCTTACAAAAAAAGTATTTAGGTCTTCACCTGCAGAAGCAACTTAGTGCTGAACTAGCACAGCAGCACATCAGACTGAACTGTTTACACAAAGGGAGCAGTCAATCTGTGGAACTCAGTGTTACTAGATATCCACAGGGCAAAAGCTTAGCTGTTGTCAAAAGCAAGTCAAGTAATGAGAAAAACTTTCTGTATTACGTAGAGTATTTTTTATATCAGAGATATGTTCTGAGCTGTCATGTCTCAGGTCTCAATCAACGACTGAGGCAATGGGGAAAGAAATCATCATGTTCTATTGATAGTGGTTTTTTTCTTAACATTTTTTGCTGTTTTTCTCTGAAGCTTCTGGCATGGTCTAATGTTGATCTTGGGGCTCTGTATCAAAAAGGCAATTGTGCATTGTTCCACATAGCTGCACCACTGCTGCTGCAGAGACTGGTGTGTGCTTCTATGGTCAGACTCTGTGCCTGTGTCATTCTTCACCCTGGAGATTGTTCACCTGGCTCATGGTGCACTGGCTTGATGCCATTAGTGTCCAGGTGTCATTTAACTTTGGGTGACAGGTGCTGCTGCTGGGGGGAGAGCTTGTGTGTAGACAACATAGATGACCAATGTAGGCAAAGTTGGAAGCATCACATCCTGGGCTGGACTTTGTTGGGCAGGCTGCCCAGCAACATATATGTAAAGTATTTAGTTGCCTTCACTTGGAGAACCTTGAAAGCTTAGTAGTACAGTGATACTCTGATATTGCCTGTAAGAACAAAAAATTAGGGGCTGATGGGAGTATTTGTCTTCTCCGAGTGAAGCAGCCCGAGCAAGCAGGAACTGGTGCATTGCCACTGCTCTCTTCTTGCTCCAATGAAACCGCCTTGGACCTTGGGCTTCACAGGCATTGATCCATTCCTTAAGAGCTTCAACTTAACTATTAATTACTCATGCAAATCCACAGTACTAGCCAGTAATTCCGATGAAGGGTGGGCACTTACTCCACTTCTGATTATCTACAGTGCTTTCAGCAGAATACTAATAGGCTGGCTGAGTGTCAAGCTGATGTGGATTCAAAAACAGGTCATCACGGCAGAGTAGAGGATCTGATTTAAAAGGCAGCGCAGTGCCTGTTTCTAGCAGCAGGTGGCAATGCAAAATGCCTCGTGGTTGCAGATAGGAAAGCAGCAGCAACATTCCAGAAAATAGCTTCAGCACTCCTGGAGTGAAGTTATAACAGCCTTCTGTCTCACTACAATCACGCTGACTTTCCCAAAGGCCAGCATGCTCCCAAAACTGCTTGCACTGCTTTCTATAAGAAACAATAGGATGCCAAGAAACAGAAAGTGGCCTTGACAAATTGTGTGATGGATGAGAGAACAATTAGGCATTAAAGACAGTGAGATCCATGTGCACCTGACAAGCCAGGCTCGTTTGAACAGAAAGCTCAAGATTCTGTTTGGAGCTGGCTCATTACCCCTCTGATCTTACTAGCAGATACAGAGATGGGAAAAGTCTACCAAAACATGAGTACTCTCACTCAGGTATTTACTCTGACTGCTCCAGTTCCTAGTTAACCTGTGCCTCAGCAGAGCTGCCTGTTGAGCACACTTGAGAAGTCCTTTCACACCCTGTATGTTTTACAGCGGAGCAATTCAACTCCATTTTCTTTAAATTATTCCAACACTACCCTAGTAAATGCCTGTATTGGTATGAACTGTGGTGTTTCAAAGGACATAGCCACACACAAAAAACCCCCCACAAAACAGTAGCCCTTTTTCTCTTATCTATTATGTTGTAAAGAGAGAGACAGCAATAATGACTGCACTGGGGACTGCCCTGATTTTATTTTGTTCTGTGGTAAATCTAAGCTCTAAATTCCTAGCACAGAATTACCTTATTTCCCTGGCATAAGAAAGCATTTGTATCCGTATAGATTAATTAAAGCTCTCTTGCATTCTGTTACAGTTCTAATTTAATTGCAAGGAATGAACTGTTAACGTTCACGTAGAAGTTTATTGAGGAGGACTGTGTGCACCATTTTGAATGCAATGCCCCACCAATTAGAGGTAAAACATGTTGCTCAGGCAACAGCTAGAGACACAGGAAAAAAATATTCATGGCAGATGAGAGGCAATATTCATCAAATGAAATGTCAGAAAAAATGCAGGGAAAGAAAAATCATAATCAGCTTTCAGATTTTAATCATAAAAAGGAGTAAAAATTCAGCCAATATATTATTTCCATAATTTTTCTTTGACACTCCTAGCTATGTAAGACAAAGTCAGTTAACTAAATCAAGGCATGATTCGACAACTATTTATTTAAACAGTTTGCTTATGCCAAATGAAGACTGAAGCCAACATGTTTTGTCTGCTTTTGGAGATGAACCAATTCTAAAATAAAACTAATGCAGGAAGGTTGGACAAAAGTGCTATATTTTTGCTAAGAACTTACTCTTTAATTTCTCTTCCATTCTGCTTTGTACTGTCCTCTTGCAGAGCTGAAAAAGCTGGTACACATGTTTGGTCTAATTACCAGATGTCCTGATACTTTCATGTGGTACCTTTAAACCCACCCTTTTACCTACATTAGCATAGATGATGCTACAATACCCTGGGAAAAAGAATTTTTTTAAAAGCTATGACCTAATCTGCAGAATTCCTACCTACGAGGATGCTTTTTGAGAACAGACAAGTAGGCAAAATGCAGTTAGATCCAAACACCCTGTGCTAGTTATGACATTTTCAGAAAAGCCACTTTTTTTTTTTTTTTTTTTTTTTGGCATAGGAAGGACTATTTGGGGAGTCTGTAGCAAGAAAAGCTGGACTTCATGATTGCTGCAAATGATACGTTAG
Organism: Chaetura pelagica; assembly: GCF_000747805.2. Taxonomy (NCBI): domain Eukaryota; kingdom Metazoa; phylum Chordata; class Aves; order Apodiformes; family Apodidae; genus Chaetura; species Chaetura pelagica. The sequence goes on along the minus strand of NW_009953929.1, from coordinate 2,261,280 downwards.
ATCATCAAAGCCCATTCAAGTTATATACTGAGTTTCAGGTGTTATTCCCAGCAATGCAGAGAAAATGTGAGTCCTACTACCACACAAGGAATTGATGCCCTGGGTGAGGGGTGAGCATCTCTGTTAGTGTGGCACTGCAAAGGCTCATCTGTGTCACTGACTGCCCACCAGATCTCTCATGCAGGAGTAATTTCTTGTGTTAGTAGCTCATGACTGGTTTTAAAGTGGATATTTTTTAGAATCTATCCAGTAAGCAATGAAGTCACTCTTTTAAGTGAACTGTCAAATCTCAAACACTCCCAGTGCAATGCTTTGGCCAGAGCTAAACCTATCTGTTTATAGATCCCCATTCATGTATCAGTTCTGTATGTCTTAGTCAATTTATAAACAAGGCTGCATTGTTTTTCATGGTTTATGGCAATTCACTGTTTTACGTACATAACATTTGATTAATAAAATGGGTAAATATTAGAGACTTTTGAAATCCATAGTAGATTATCTAGAAATGTATGTACAAACATAAGGCAAAGGCTGCCTGTATCCACTCACCATGCACACCAGTAAGACAGCCTTGTTTCTGCAGAGCGTGTTTCTGTTACTGTATGTGATATCTGAATTTATGAACATCTCTCTGAGGTGCCATCCTGGAGGTGTCTTTGCTATAGTGTCCCTTCTCAATGTCAAGTGGAATTCCTCACTCCTTTCAAAATAGATGAAAGGCATGTTTACATGTCTATATTACCTGCCACAATCCCAGTCCCATTCCAGTCCAGAGCACAAGCAGACAGCACAGTGCTTATTAATGCTGCAGTTTATGGGCAGGGCAGATTCCAGAAGACAGCTGGAAGTCTAAGGAATCCAGATGCTTACCTACATCTGTGTAATTGTACAGATCCTTCACCTCACAACGGGATTCATGACCTCTTCCCTGCTCTGCTGCTTGACATACCTGAGCTGTTGCTTCCAGCCAACATCGTTGGACTGACAGAGGATCTCCCCAGCCTGCTGGACACCACAGGTGGGCCTGGCGTTCCATCCCATTCCTGAGCTTTTCCTGGCTCCCTGGAGGAAGCTGTCCCATGATGGCCTCCCCTCTCTTTGTTTTCCAGCTTTGGTAGTGGCTCAGTGCTGTGACTTCTGATCTTGAACTCATCTAGTGGTTCTACAAAAAAACACACAGGTATACATTTCATTAAAGACTGCCTGCTCATTACTCACATCATATAATGAACTTTTGCTCAATATTCCATATATGCAAATCATAAATCTGGTAAGGGCAATTTATATAATAATTTTATCACCTGGGCCTAAAACCTATAGTTTGTGTGGGTTTCAATACACTTGCTAATTATTAAAACCATATACAATACAGCAAAGGCATGAAATGTAACTTTTCTTTTACAACTTTATATGCCAGGAAAATATTTTTGAAAATTGTATCCTACCAAATTATGCTTTTATTAACTATTTCTGTAAAAACTTGAATTATTTTCAGCTGTCATTTCATTGGGAACAAGTTCTTCTTCAGGAACTTCCTAAGGAAGCTCTCTCCTAAGGCAATATTGTGCAAGCAACATATCCGTACTCCTCATAAGCTCTAATAAAAAGCACACAATGCACAAAACTGTCCAGTGCTAATATTTTGGGTGTTCCCAGCACAATAACCTAGGGAATAAAATTTCACTTGGTTGGAAAATCCCTGGGGTCAGAAAATGCTTTTCTGCTTTCAACACCATGAGTCAATATAAGAAGGAGGAATTAAAAAAACAATTGAATTATTTTTTTAAAGTGAAGCAGTGATGTCTGCTTTCCTCATGGCTTGTAATTTTCTTTTCCTTTCTTGAGACCCTCATTTCTTTTCTTGCAGGTTGAGCAATGCAATGGAGAAACAATTCATGCCTGATCTTTTCCATCTGTAGCTGTGAAAAATTCACATGAAAAACTAGATACAAGAAGAACCATTAGATTGCTTTTAGTTGTAGCAGCTAATTACTGTGCTAGTCAATTATTCAAGGTTTGCTGAACTGTGTGCCACCTTTTATAAAAAAAAAAAAACCAACACAACAAAACACCGGAACTCTCTGAGTTTGGAATTTTATACCCCATATTTAAGCCCAAAGACATTCTTACGTGATAGTCTCAGTTCTAGTAACTCAGGTTTATAAATCAAACCCCTGATGTACCTTAATTTCTTTATGTATCTACTATCTTGGAATTCACGTGTGATGAAGATGGACAATCTTCCCTTGAGCCCAATCTGAAAATCTTTTTGGGGCTACGAAGGACAGCATAAGATTTGGGAGAGACAAGCAAAGGGAAAATGCCAAAGGCCATTTGCAAGCAGGAGATATCAACAGCTCCCCAGGGGACTATGGGGGAGCACAACTGGCTTGACTGTGCAGGATTGCCAGAGATGCAATGGCAAAATTTGTCTCAGCAGCCACTTCCTCTCTCAGTTATCCCCATGGCCAGGAACTGGGACTATCCAACAGGAATTGTCACTCAGATGAGATAGTCTCAGGAAAAGAACCACATTCACACCACTTTAATTTGTTTGTGGCTCAAAAAAACCCCAAGTATTTACCCTTTCTGCAGCAAACGTGGAAGATGCAATATTAGATACCTCTGTGGTGAGGCAGAGACCTCACCTACACACAGCAATAACAAAATCTCACCTTGTTTTGAGTTCTTTGACATTTCAGTCTGTACATGAACTTGATGAACAACGTCAGCCTGAATTTCTTCAATTAAACGTCATGTAGGAAACACGTAGAAGATGTAACTGGATATTGAGGATATCATACCACAACTACCTAGATTATTTTATTTTTTTTTTAACTAGTCTCAGTAGTAACACTCAGGAGAAAATAATAAAATGCCCCCAGTTTAGCAAGTCTTGTAAACAGGATTCAGTGACTTTTTATGTGACAAAGACCTTCAGAAATAAAATCTCTTCCTTGAACTTTAAGGTCACTTACCTTCTTTAATGCATGCAAAAAGACGCTACAATGAAAACCCAAACAGTTTGTTTTTCTTAGTTGGTAGCCCAGCAGGGTACGAGGCTGAGTAACAGTCTGTATCAATATAACATGACATCTGCATTTCAGGGACCTTGCTATCGAGTATCTGTAACACAGCTCTCTCTGTGCCTCTGCAGACAGACTTGGTAATACAAAATGCACTACAATCTAGAGCCCAAATTACAACCAGATTTTAACACTTTCAGTTATCAACAAAAATGGTCTTATGTTTTTCTGAGCATTGATCTACCAAAAATAATTATATACTTTTCCACATAGCAGATACGTGTAATCACAGATGATTTTTTTCTGAATAATGTTTACCTTAAGATACTACTTATCTGGGAAAAAGAAAGATATTAACAGAATTTCAAAAACTGTCACAACCCTCTTTCCCACCCATACAGGATGCTTGTCTGCAATACAGCTCTTCCTTTCCAGCAAAATGTAGAAGGACACAAAAGAATACAATACACCTTAAAAAACACAGAATTCCAGCCCTGCAAGTGCTCCACTGACTTAATGCATCATTCAATAGATTTAACTTATTATGTTATCAGCTACTACTGGAAATGCTGTCACTACCTTAGTGAAAACCTTTCACACGCTCATGCAGCCAGCCCTTAGCTGCAGTGGAAAGATTCTGGTTGAATGCAGAGTTAAGGATTTATCCACTTCAGTTTACTTAACAGAGAAGTATTTGTACTTGTTGCTTGATAAAAATGATTTGTGCATTCTTAGTTTTATTATCAGCTGAATCAAAGTACAGCAGTTGTCTGCAACCAGCTGGAAACTATGGAAATATTCAGACTAAATAAAAATTTGGCTCATAGTCTACTTCTTTATAAGGTGTAGAAAATCACTTTTCAGCTGGCTGTCTAGACTTCATAAATTTGCATTCCACTGTCCTTTCTTGGGGATTTTCAGTTCTCAGTTTATCTGAAAAGTAATATATCCTAAAAATGAAAAGCAGATTGAATCAGATTATAAAGTCATGCAACACATCAAAGAGACTGAACCATTATTTGGTGATCACTATCAGTAACATTGATACATAGGCAGAAAAACATGTCAGTGGTTTATATTCTTCTGTAATATTATTTTCTTGCTCACTTGCAAGTACATAAAAAATGAAAACCAAAATTCAATGCCTCACTTCTACTCAAATAATTTGGGGAGGATTTGAGAATAATTTCAACTTCCTTAATAAGTGTCAATAGGAATCATGCTCAGATTTAATAACTCTGCTAGTTCTTGCTTGAGCAAAAGAGCTCCTCACCCCTCACATGCCCATGACAGCTCCAGAAATGCAGAACACTCCCCTCCAGGTGACAACAGAGTACTGGGACCTTTTGGCAACTGCCCCATTCACTAGGATGTTTTTATACTGCCAACTACTCCCTGGTGCAAATGCAGCCCCATGAAACAAGCTCAATGGCAAAAATTACTGTCTCTCAAGAAAGCACGTTCATCATTCTGATTTTTTGCTCCTGCAGCCAAGCACGTGGCACAGGCAGAAAGGAGAACCCACTTGTAGCTGTTGGTCACGGCTACCTATGGGGTGCTGACCTTAATCGACTGAAAATCAAACCAGTATATTTTAAACAGGGCAGCCCTTTATAAAAGTGAAAGAAGGATTTAAACAGCCACTGTATCCGCATTGATCCCATACTGAAAACACGAACTCTCGTTAACAGTAATTGCGGCACAACTTTTTGTTTTGTGAGAAGTGTGGAAACACAGATGGCATTTAAGTTACCTCATGATGTTAAAATCCTCAGTTTGGAGTGAGGAGATACTGAGACTCAGTGTTATGCTGGGAGTTCACTGAATCATATGATGGCCACAGGCAAATCTTTTCAGTATCAAGTGCTGTATTTTGAAAGCTGAAATTATTATGGGAAGCCTCTTTATTGTTCAATAATTTGTAAGCCAAAGTAGTACAAAAATGTAAATTGCAAGAAGTAATTCACTGCTTTAAATATTTATGGATACAGTTGGTTGAACTGCCATAAAGGCAATGAAATGTTTCAAGCACTTCCAGGTGTCACTGTATTTTAATATTCAAAGATATGCATTTTTCTTATTTATTTCACCTGAATTTCAGGCTTTTCCATTTCAAGAATAAGGTAGTGGCTAAAATCTCTTAGAGAGAACTTATTTTACCAATAACTGACAAATACAATTTCCCTACTAGGAGAGGACCAAATCATAGAATGGTTTAAGTTGGAAGGGATCTTAAAGATCATTTAATTCCAAACCCCCTGCATGGGCAGGGACACCTCCCACTAGATCAGGTTGCTCAGAGCTCCATCCAACCTAGACATAAACGTTTCCAGGATGGGGCCTCCACAACTCCTCTGGGCAACCTGTTCTAGTATCTCACCACCCTCACACTAAAGAATTTCTTCCTAATGTCTAACCTAAAATCTCCTCTCTTCCAGTTTTAATCCATTACCCTTTCTCCTCTCACTACATGCCCTTTTAAAAAGCCCCTCCCCAGCTTTCTTATAGGCCCCCTTCAGACACTGGAAGGCTGCTATGAGTTCTCCCTAGAGCCTTCTCTTCTCCATGATGAATAGCTGCACAGGAGGCAGGCCTGGCACATGAGCTGTCATACTGGAAAACTCATAGATGCCAAAAAAACCTGAGAAACAAACCAAGATAATTAGCTGTAACTTGGACCAAAGCAAACTGAAAAACACAGCTATGGAAAACATCTTGAAAACCTATCATTCAAATGAGTACATACTCTGTGGCCAGTCTACCACTCTGCTCTTAGGCACAAATTAATTTCAGGTCCTGGTGGCTTCTCAGTGTAACACTAAGTGATAAACAGCAGAACCTTGGTTACAGCTTGGGGTTTTGAGGGAAGAAAGAAAAGCAATAGTCTTAGGAACTTAAAAAGAGGGTTGGTCTCTGCCATCTCTCTCAGCTGTCAGCTGAAATATATAAGCTAATCATCCATATGTTATTCATTTACTCTTTTTTTCCTGTATGTTTGTTATAAACCTAAATAAATAGTACATCACTCTAGGCAGAACTTGCATACTGTGGGAAGTAAATGGTACTACTCCCAGGGTCTAAAATTCAGCATATGCACACTGGTGTGAAGACAGGTAAGTCACTTGGAATGGGCTTTAGATATGAATCAGAACTCACCATTTCCTCCAGCCCTGACATGCCAGACCTCACCTCATACAGCTGCAAGGTAGGCATGGACCTGGCTCAGGGAGACAAAGCTCAGAACATCCCCAGGGGCATGCCTGGCCATCAGGAGGACTGGAGATGAGGGATTGGACAGCAGCCAGCACTTGCTGATCACCAGAGCTACCAGAGACATGTTCTAGGTTTCAGCTCCTGCACCTGTTGGGGGGCAGAGCTGGCAACAGCCTTGCTCAGTGAGCCATGGCTAACCCAGGGTCATGGCCACAGAGAAGGCCAGGCACAGCTCCACCAGTGTCCCATGGAACCCCGCTAGCAGGACATGCCCATCCACTACAGACTGACCACTTCCAAAGACAGCAGATGTGGAGCAACACCAAGCCCTTGAGAGAATCCATGTTTATTCTTTCTGCACACCAGGGATTTTTATTTACCTTTATTACACATTTTAGATCTGCTGCTTAACAGCTTTCTTGTTATGTGGTGGTTTGTCTGATCTGCACAGCTGTAAATATATCTCAACCTCTCCCAAAGAAAACTAATAGGCTATTAATATCACATGCAAGAAACACAGATAATGCTCAGTGCTTAAGCCACTTTAAAAAAAACAAACAACAAAACAAAAAAACAAAGAGCAAACAAAAAACAAGAGTATATTATACTGTCAGTAAAAGCCATTTCCTCATCTTTATTAACTATGATGTTTTGTCTGTTCTGACTTCATCTGCTTGCTAATTAAGCAGAAGTTTGCTTTGCATATCAATTTTTAATACTCCTTTTTCACAGTTAAGTGAGAGTTGCAGCAGCCTGCTTGTTCAATTAAAAGCAGCTCTGACCTACTTTCATGCAAAATCAATAGAAAGTCTAAGAGTCTCACAAACCATCTAAGTAGATGTGGCTGAAATACTTCTCAGAGCTCACTGAGCACATGTTTCTGCGAGCAGTGTGGGGTTTGTTTCATTTTTTATGATGAAATCTAGTGGAGATCACATCTGCCTGCTGCAGGCAGCAAAGGGAGGGGCAAGAGGGATTCCAGAAAAATGCATTTCGCTGATTTTCTATGCCTATCTGAAAGCTGCTAAGTGGGCAACCTCGGCTAGAAGAACAAGTCAGGAGAAGAAAAAGCTTCCACTGCAGTTAATTGAGAACTAATATAAGAAGGGATAGATTTATACCGAAAACCCCATAAAATCTTTAGAACAAAAATACTGGATTAGTATTATGAGTGTTATAATCTCGTTGAAAAACAGAATAGAATACTTTAAATTTCAGTAAACTCCAGCTGGTATTAAAGATGAGGTTTTAAAGTTTTTCATGGGAAGACATACATCTAACATTGCTTGATGAGTACAAAGAAAAATCCTCTTGTACATTGATGATTGACTAAAATACAGAGAAGTCTGATTTTTTGACTGACAAGGCCACATCTGGAAGATATGCATTGTTGTACAGGTGTGTTACCAAAACAAATAAAATGACCGTGGACTCTCACCATTATATCAAACAGCATTCTTGGAAAGGATGTTCTTTTGGCACTTTAGCTTTTTCCATTTACCTCAGCCTTTCCCAATCCTGTTCAATTCACTGCACACTCATTCCTTTATTCTCATACTATATTCCTTAAATATATAGCTTTTGTGTTTGGATGAGGAAACTGGTTTGATAGGCACTGCACATGTGCAGTGGTTTGATAGGCACTGCACAGGACACCCAAGAAATCAGAATGCAGGAGTGAGAAAAAAAAAAGGTAAATTATACAGACACACTAAGAAAAATGTTTTTGTAGAAAGTTCATGACCTTAGGTTTCAAAGCTTCACTTAAAAATATCAATCTTTCATAGAAGTGCTGACTACATGAAACTTGTCAACATTTTTTGGCCAAGTTTGCTGCTGAAAAACAGTCTTTGAACTATATTAGCTGTTTGAATGCAAAATTTTTCTATTGTTTGACCACTTCCACTTCTTCTAAAGTATATGTCTTCATCCAGATTCAGTAGTAAATGCAAACCTGCTGTTAGTAAGAAAAATGCAGAGATAGAAAAGGACATTGGTTGTGAAAACTGGGGACTGAAACCCCCTCTCTTGTATTTTCACGTTAAAGAAACAATTAGAAAGTTGGGGTGAAAATAAACTCTTTCGTGGCTACTTTGTCTGTATTTTAACTACCTTTAAGAAAAACAATTTTACTAATGCTTTTGTCTTTATTGACTTTATTAATGAATGAGAGAATTTTCCTTTCATTATTAAAACAAGTGCCCCATTTGTTCAGCTCTCCTTCTACCACAATATGTTACTGGTAAAAGGGAATCCTTCAGGCTCCACCTGAATTTTGCTTTTACAAAGGCAGACACAAGCTTTTCTATACAGCCAAGCCTAGCTGCATCAGGGTCACAGGCACTGCTTGCACATTAACACTTGAGTTCTCTATTACAGAATGAAATCCATCTGTCATTCTGTCTTTCTATGCCTTTTAACAGAGTCAAAGTGTTTATGCCTTTCCCACTTTCTACTTAGAGGTTTCATTTTGTGAGCTGGTTTTAATCTTGCCGGCTAAGCAACTGTCAAGCCACGGCAGCACTGACTTCAGATCCTGAGGAAACCAGTAGAACACAGCCCTTACACAGCCTTACACAGCCCAGCTGATGTCTGTGCTTTTAAGATACTACTATTATTGCTTCCACAAGTGTGCAGAGCAGCTCATGGCACTGGCATAGGCATCTTTCTGTGTGTTCCAGCATATATAAATGTAATATAAAGTATACAGTCATTGCCCAAGCAATAAAATGGCTATAGATTTCCTGGAAGAAGGTTTTGAATTATATTTCCATCTCCAGCAAAATTAAACATGTAGCTGCTTTTTTTCTGGATGAATAGTTACAAGAACAATAGTTCTCCTTACTCATTCTTAAATGCCAGATAAAGTGCTAATTGCATGTTACTGTTTTAACAAAAAAAAATTATTAGGGATGGATAATTCTGTTCAGAGGAGTAAAAGTAACCTGAACCTTCATATCAAATCAAATGTAAATGAACCTAATCTTTAAATATGCGTTATTATACTGACAATTACTTCCTCAGTGTTCCTGTACTTGTCACCTTATCTACAAGTAGTATGTTTGTACAACCCTAGAGTTTTTTTGTTCAATATTTGAATAATGTTACAGGTATAACACAAATAAAGCTATTTCTCTGACACATTTCTGGAAGGCACAAAGAAAACTTAAGGAAAAGCATATCCATCTTTTCCCAGTTAAGATTCTAAATCTTTTTATCAAAACTGCAATTCCAGCTTGAAACTGCTAACTATCCAATTCCTGCAACACATGATACGATTTTAGAAAGGTACTCTACAAAAGTCACATAAACCAAAGCTGGTGTTGGACACTTCCTCCAGCAAGAAGTTGCATATTATTTTCAAATAAATTACCTCCTACTGGCACCAGGTTAGTGATAATCAGACAATCCCCGAATACGGTGTAAAGTTTCAATATGTCTATGCACAATGCAACCATTCCCTGTTCTAGCAGGCAGAAACACAGCACAGCTCCTTTTCAAATCCAGAGGTCCCAGGGAGGGGGAGGCTGATGAGAGTGCAAGGAGCACATCCTTTCAAACCTCTGGCCCCACCCAGGTGGCCAGTGGCATTCCATGGGGCTGGGCCAACCTCCTGAGAAGAGGCTACACAAATAAAATTGCACCATTACTTTAAATCAAAGTAATTTGATTTCTATCTCTTCCCTCCCCCCTTAGCTCTTTCACAAAAGGAGGACCTTGATACCCTACACTGATAACACCTTTCCTAAAAAACACAGTGAGAAATTTCAAAAAATTGTATTAAGCAGTCTTTTTGAAGGCAATATATGCTCATGAAAAACATAGCCAGCTTAAGCATTTCTTACCATTATTACTGAGCACTCATAAATTGGTTGTAAATTGCGTGGTCCTATTTGAAGCAAGAAGACAATAAAGTCGGCGATTCACCACCCTGCTGTATGACTACACCATTATGAATGCAAGCTGTTCTAGTCACAAAGGACACATTTGTTTTCTTGAAGCTAGAGACACAGATGGTGTAAAGTGAAGTAGCTCTCCCGATTTCAAAAAAGAAGTGGTTTATAAGTGCTGGGGATTTGTCCTAAAGGTCAAGATATTTCTCTGGCTTAGAAAGCTCTGATCAGGCAGTTGGGAGGGAGGAAATCAATTAAAACTCAGAACCTATTACCCACATCCTTAAGTACAACACATGTTACTTTGCTTATTCATAGCACAAAGAAGTAGGTGCTGGTAACGGTATTTAAGGCATTTTTTTTTTCCTTTATTTTAAACAACTTTCAGACAACTTACATCTTCCTGTATATTAAACCTAAAAAGAAAATGTTTTTTTCATTTCTTTACCTGAAACCATTTTTAAATTTAAATCTAACAAAAAGAGAAGAGCTTTATCTCTATTAATTTTTTTTACCCCTTATATTGATAAAAAGAAATGTTGATTAAATTGGTAATCAGAAATTCTATCCAGCAGTTAAGTAATATAAACAGAAGGAATAAATAAATCCATATACATCAATCAGAAACAGCAGCTGTTTCCAGAAAATCCTGAGCAATTATTTATGAAATTATGTCTTCTCCAATGCTCCTGTATACTACCACAATCCCAGGAGGACCTCATTTTCTGATGAGTCTAAATTGCTGAATTAGAAGTGGAGACAATGTCACAGTACCAGTTATCAAAACCATAGCATATAATGTCAAAATGTGTGTTTTCTATTTTAAAAACTGCATGTAACAAAGACATACCTTTACCTTACAAATGAAGGGAACACAAGTGACTTGAATGACTAAATGCCCTTAATCTGGATCAAAATACTTGGCCCAGTTGCCCACCTCTTTTCACTAGGGGATCTAAGGGTTACTGGTGAAGGACAACAACAGGTATAGATGAAGCAGAACTCAAGACCACTGAACTGTAAAAATTATCTTTTTTTCCTTTTTTTTCACCCCAAGAAGCTTGGTTCCTGAAGGATTCTGACCACATCTGGGCATCCCCATGTTTACATTTCAGTCATTTTCAGTTCTGTCTCTCAACATTGCGCACTCACCCCAACAGACACATCTGTTAGTGGAGGGCAGAGTTTGACAGAACAGACAGCTCGTGACCTTTCTGTGTACAGGTGTACCCAGCTCTTGCCATGAATATACACTCCCAGGTGAGCACTTGAAGGTACTTCTGATGTTGCAGCTCCTTAACTTGCTTGTATCTCAATAGACCGTAATTGACGGGCAAGGACAGAGACTTCTTTAGGCTTCACGTAAATGCAATTAACTGTGATAAGACCATATCCTTCCAGCAGTAAACTACAGTGAAAAAATGTAATTCTCTTCAAAGCCAGTGTTCTCTTACTTTCTATTCCTTTTCCTCTGACACTTCACCCTGCTCCCTCCTCTAAGTCTTTTCCTTCAGATCTGCTTTCAGGACTGTCAAACAAGACATAACTGCTGTGATCACCTGGTCTAATCTTATATATATTATGGCTCATCAGACTAGAAAATCTAACTTCTAGTGAAACAGCTGCTTCACTTGTGATGGAGAAGTCAATATACCTCTGGCTCAAAGGTAGAGCATCATTTAGGAGTAACTTCAGTAGGGCACAGTTATCTCTGTAAAGCTGTACCTATCTTATTAGACTGAGCCGAGCAATCAATTGCTAGAATACAGAAAAGGGCTGGAGAATTAGGCTGACATCCTTTTATATAAAAGTACAGAAAATATATTAACCTAGAGGATAGAAATTATGTAGGCTTCCAAATTTAAGTCTCTGATACTAACTTACTATGATACAGTAGCTGACTAATGGTATGTAGTGGAGGGGCTATAACACTTCTTATAGCCACCCTAGTCTTACAGGCCAGCTCTTCCTCTTCTGTATACCAGAGCCTGAGCAGGTATCCAAATGAGAAGGTATGCAGAGTTCAGTGGCATGCAAAGTCCAACCTTTTTTTTTTTTTTCCTACTTTTTCATACTCCATTAAAAGAATACCTAACCTGGAATCCTGCACTGTCAACACCCCTCATTCTGCATTTAATGTGCAGAGGTGGAGGTTAAACAACCAGACTCACATGCGGTGAATTTTCACTTCACTCATTTCCCAAACTCTCTTTCCCAACATACTAGTCTATCTAACAGGGAACACAAAACTGCTTTCTAGATCCTTGGAAAGCACCAGCATTAAAAAAATATTAAAAAATGAACAAAACAAAAAGTAGTAAAAATTTCCCCTCTAACATCTCAATTTCTCCATGAGAGGGTCTCAGTTGCCTGAAATCAGCATGAGCTCCTTTTTAACAAGTTGAGATATTTCTGCTCCCCTCTCCTTTACACACTATTTGACACCTAATAATAAAGTGTTTTAGATTCCTAATATAGCTGGTACCAGCCAGCAGGAACAGGAAATTATAATTCTCCCAAGGTTCAATCTCTTTAACTGAATTTTCGTAGCAACCTGTTCACAAATTTCCTCCCTAGATGTGACTAGAAGCTTAAGAGTGAAACTCTCCGTAGGCAAAAGCCAAAGCAGCTATGAAACTCTGCAGAGCAGCTAGGGAGGAAAAGAGCAAGAGTTTCCATGCTTCACATGTCCTGATGTCACACCTTGTGCACAGAGTTAAAGCACACAGCAGAGGTAACCATTATGCTATACAGTGCATTAAGATGAATATTTGCAACATTTTCTCAAAACAGGATTGGAAGTTCCCAGGCTGTTACAATAAAACTGAAGCCCTAACAAATGGAAACATCCAAGACAGCAGCAGAAAGGGCTGGTTCTGACAAGGGTGTGCAGGACCACGTCACCCAGAAAAAAAAATGTACCGCCTTGAAGCGTTGTACAGTTCAGAGTCACACCAGCAGCTTCTCTGTTTCGCTTTTTAGGACATGGGTATGCCTATAGGCACAACTTCAGTGATATAAATATATACACAGAATACAGCCTGTTTCTATGGTGCAGAAAAGAGAGGCAGCAAATGCAGCTCCAGAAAATCTGAAGACAATCTCCCCCCCTCCCTTTCTCACTCTGAAATTCTCTTTTTTTTTTACTAAAGGACACAGGTAACACAGTCAGCCAGTGCACATAATAAAAGCAAAGAGAAGGTGTCATTCAACACAGCTGGGTTGAGGGACCACACCTTCCAACTGCGTTAGAAAAGGACACACTGCAGTAGACCAAGGACACCAGACAGTGTTGGTACCCTTTAAATAGTTTCCCTCTAGCCTCTGAGGCTGACATTATATTTCACAGGGCTCTGTCAACTGTTGGGGTATGCTACCATGTTACACCACACAAAAGCAGGGATGGCTAAAGAACAGTCACAGTTCCCCCCTACTTTTTCATTTTTCATGCTCTACATGTTCTTCAGTTTTCCATAGCAGTTCTCTTCATCTTTCTGCCATTCTTTGTGATCACCTTCCACCATTTTTTAAATTTGATTTGGCCTTACAATGACTTTGTCTTTGTTCTTTTCTCCTCACCTTCGTAGTAGTGCTACAATGCGTATTTAAGATGCCAGCATGAGGACATGCTAACAGATGCACACATGAGGATTTTTATAAGAACACAGCACAAGACGTGAGCTGCTTCAAAATCCAGATACACACCACAACTGCAGCCAGTAGATGCTGACTGCATTCAGCAGCAACATGGCTGGGATTTCAACAGAAGCTCATATCCTCCAAAAATGTGGTCCTGAGGTGACAGTCTCCTTAGGATAATTAATTTATCCCAACTGGGGATAAATCCCAATGAGAGAAGAGCAAAGGAAATTATACACAAAGGCTACAAGGGCAGCTTTGCTTGCATAGTAAAGCTGTTGAGTGGAAATAAGGTTTGTGCAGTCCCCCTCCCCAAAAAGAAACTCACTCAAAAATGTCACAAATTAAAAGCCAGCAAATACATTCTGTTTGGACTCAGATGCCAAATCTCCACAAAGTCAGTTGCAGTAATAACAATAAAGATGAAAGAATTTTCTCTGTAACTGCTGCAATATTTTCCAAATACACTCAGCTGAGTATAAAATTTAGTATTGAGCTATTTTTTTTGACAAGCATATGCTAGCGAGAGCTTCAGACAAGTCACAGTGGGCTAAGTCTTGGAGAATTCAATGAGAAAATTGCTTGAGATGTGCTCAGAACAATTTCATATTTTAGAAGCAAATATTATTAGTTCCCTAGCACGACTTCATAAGAGCCATACAACTTCTTTTTTTTGTGTGTTTATTATCCTCTAGATTCTGGAAATCTTTCTGATGCTGAGAGCAAACTACACTAAAGCTAAAATTATAAAACTATGGCAGTTTTAGTCTATGCTGTGCATTTGCTCTCCCATAGCTCAAAAATAAAGAAATAATCCAGAGCTGTGTGGGTGCCTTAGGCTTCCAGTGTGATTTGCAGGAGCTAGATTTATTTAACTGATTGCATGCTTAGTCCAGTCTACACTGTCACTATATATAATCAACAGCATGTAAATGTGACAGTCTGGTCAGATTCTACATTCAAATCCCACAGTTCAGATTCTTTATGGTGGATCATTTTAATGTAGGATTGCAAGACATAAAATGCTAGAGCTGTATGTATTTTCTCTAAATCTTAGAGTGCCTTCCACCTCTGCAATATCTGAGTACAAACCTGGTTCATGCTCATTGCAGTAATCCCACAGGATTAAGTCATACTGTAAATACCAGACAAATTACAATCGGATTAGATGGGCAGTCTGTTCATTACTCAACACAGCTGCACTCCCAAATCTTTTCACCACTGCTGTCTATTTATAATATGAATGTTTTGTCCTTGAAGTAAACGAACCATTTGTATTTCATCTCCTCTTGTTTTACTATTTGTGACCAACAAGGAGCACATTTATCCCTGAAAAGTCTCTTGAATAATCTCCATTCAATTTCAGTCAAGTGGAATATAGAGAATATCTTTCTGGCATGAGGTAGCAGCAGAGATTTGCTGAAATTTCCCAGGACTCACCTCATTTGCTGCAGGAATTTCCAAGGGTTCCAATGCTGGTACTTCTGCCTACATCGGTGAGGACAAACCATCCAACTTACGACCTTCACCAGGTAGATGTGGTGTGGTATGGGGCTCACTTACGAATACGTAGTATGTTTAATAAAGTTCAATATTGTCTGCACTTTGCCAAAATCTCCCTACCACTTCACTGCAATTAGTTATGTCACATCACATCCCTCATAATTGTTCCCAATTACAAAAATTGCCTTGCCTGTTGGATACAAACTTGCTTCAATCCAGCACACAACTTTGGCATTATTCTTTTTTTTTTTTTTTTTTTTTTTTTTTTTCTGTAATCGCTTAGTGAAGCCCTTAGTCATGAAGCTAAAGCTTTCATATAATTCAGGTTCGGGTCTCAGTATCCTGCTAACTCCATTCTTACCTCCACCTTCTGATTTCAGAGTCATTATTCCTGATTTGCACAGAGATAAATAAGATTAAACTGCTAAGGTTAGAGCAGTGGAATCCATGAATCAGAAGGGATGCATTGTATGCCAATCCCAAGTATTGTCACCAAGCTTCTTCATGCCTGCACATTGGCATGTACTCAGTTGCATGGGTGCGACACCCTCTGCCCAGGAAAACCCAGATGGAATGTTTTTGTGAGCCCGTTGAGAATGCCCCAAGCTGATGTGACTATACTGCTCCATTACATTACAATAAGTAATGTAATGGAGCGACATGAACACAACCAGGATAGCAGTGCAGAATTCACCTCTCTTCTGTAGCTATATGGTAGCCTGGACACCTGAACACCCTCCTTTATCAGGTATAAACCAGCGTAGTTTATCACATGGTATTTAATATGTTACAGCTGCCAAATAGGCATAATATAGCCCCTACACAAACAATGGATCAGCTGTTCTCCTAAGAGAGCTTTTCCTTCAGTCAAATGTCAAGAATTCAGAGTCATAAACTGATTTGACTGAAGTTGGAGGAGAAAGCATAGTAAGTCCCCTCTGCTCTCTGACAAAAGGTGTTATGGTGACCTTCCACTGCAAGATGTCCTTGGCACCACTGAACAGGAATGTTTTTGCAACAGAAGCGCTGGTACCAGGTTCTGCTGTCACTCACATCAGTGACTCCTGCTGATTTAATTAGACACTTTCATATTTCCCTGGCTCAGAAACAGGTGTACATTGTATAAACCTGAATGCCTATGGGACAACGACTTTATGACACAGCATATGAAAAGACAATATTGACTAAAGGTTTTCCTGTACAGCTTCCTCCCCTGCTTTCAATGTGTGGAGGTGTTTTATAGGTCATGTTGGTTTTCAGATCGATACATTGTATGGCCTTCCAGCCTGTCACAACAGCACAAGAGAAACTCTCTGTAGCACACTATGGAAGAAGACAGGGGGAGGAGAGGAGTGGTTTGGGCAGGTTCCTCTGGTTGCCATCAGACACAGCATGATCACTGGACAAGTTAAAGGTGATCAGTGGATCTTTGCCAAAAACTGACTATTCTGTTTATTTTGCTACGAGCTACTTGAACAATTATTGTGTGTTTGCTTCTGACAAGAAAATAAGGATGTGACATGGTAGGAAGATCCCAACTCACATGCTAGTCTTACAAACGTGGAAAAGCTAACAAAAACTGACTCCTGCAAAATGAATTGTACTTTCGTAGTGCAGTATGTGTGCTTAAAAATGTAACATGAAAACTGAAGCAATTTGTACAAAAAACACTTTTTTTCCTATTGCAATAAAGTTATATAAGAAATTCTGAGTTCTGAGATACTCAATCTTTGAAAGCATTTAATAAAATATAGTGAAGTAAAATATTGTAAGGAAGAATGAGGAAAAAAATGTATCAGTAACTTACTTTCTGCAGGTTCCTTAGATCTTCTGCCACTGGAGGACTTCCTCAGGAGACTTCGTCCTGAGGTAAAGAGGCTGGTTAGTTCCTCCAGAGGACTGGTGGGTGTCCGAGAACGGGAACCACTCTGAGATGATGAGCCATAGGTACTGACTGAGGCATTCACCATCTTTCCTCCTTCTTGTAACGTGTTTCTGGCTGTAGAATGAGGCACTGATGGAGAGCTTCTTGAGAGACTTCCTGAATGTACAGAGTCATAAGGTGGAGGTCTTTTGAGGCTTAAGGGGGTAAGAGACCTACCCATACTGACAGGAGAAGGTGAGGCAGAGTGACTTTTAGGATAACCATGTGGAGATTGTGTTCTGTATAAGGTAGAAGGATGAGGAGGGGAGGACGTGTGTCCAGGGGTGCTAGTTCCATGAGATACTGTCTGGTCTTTTTCCAGTTTTTGATGACCTGGTGTATGAGGTGGCAGTGAAGATGGAGATGCTCCAGCCTGTTGCTTGATGTAAGACACATTTTCTAAAACGGGAAGCTTTGTGACCTCTAGTGGAGTTAGAGGAGACTCATCAGAATTTGGAGAACACTGCACTGGTGCTGGTGGGAACACCAGGAGTGGAGGTCTGTGAGAAAGCAGATTTGGAAATGGTGGGGGTATATCACAAAGCAAGCCCTTGGGAGTAGATGGCACTGAAGACTTGGTGAAATCTAGGTCAGGCACTGTAGGAGTAGCACACTGAGAAGAACAAGTGTGATGGTCATATTCACATTGACATTTTGAATCTTGGCCTACATCATCAAATATAGGGTATTTCATCTCCTCATAGACTGCTTCACTTTGGTCATCCTCATCTTTTTTGAAATCTCTGAGAATATTCCCAACCATTTCAATATAAACAGGCTCTTCTTCCTCTGTGTCTGGGGCAGGACTGCTGACCTGCGATAGTGAGGCATCTCTAGTGAGTGTTGACTTCATAGGGCCATGCTTTTTGATATACGTTTCATCAAAAGATGTGCTTAGCTGAGTGTTTGGATTTCGTTTCGGCTTAGGAGGTGGAATCTTCTTGGTGTATTCATCGCTGTGAGGTCTCGGTTTGGCTGACACTGAAAACAGAACAAAATATAAAAACATCAGAAGTGTGTAACACACTTTGTTAACAACAGGATCTTTGTTACAGTGTCATAATTCTGGAATAGATTTTCTGGGACCAGCCTGTTGCTGATTTTCTCTGGTATGACATCAGTAGAACACTACAGAAATAACACCCTATTCAAAACACTCCTAAATCATCCCCCAGAATGCTCCGACACTCCAGTATAAAAAGCACTTCCTTTCCTCTGAGACATCTGTTCTCTCACAAACTCTTTGAACAGAGGACTTTCCACTTTTAAATGTTATGCTTTTCAAATATCACTCAGGGATTTTTAAAGACACAGGGAGTTGCCAAAGACATTAAACTAAGTATTCAAATTAACTTCTTATGGCTGCAAGAGAACAGTTAAGATCCTGGACACTCATTCTGGAGTGACAGTGAACTAATTGCAGTGACACAGTGATGAATCAAGACCTTCTTATTTATAGTAGCTTCTTTCATAAGGTACAACAACTCTCTCAGCACTAAGAAGGAGAACACTCGCATACAGATACTGTAAAATTTGTTGTTGGGATAATCCTGAACATTTATTAGGACTCTATCCAATGAATTAACATGACTTTAATGAGGTCAAGGGGGAACAAAGTTATTTCTCAGACTCAGGTCCTTCCCAAACAGGTTACTTTTATAAACAATAGATAATTTTGTCTTTGAAATTATAAATCAAAACACTGAGATGAAATTAATTTGAAATGAGATGTCAAGAGTTTCTTGGAAAATATCCTTTATTAATAAAATAATCAAGAAAAAAATGGAAACTGCATTTTTTTCCACTTTGTTTAAATAGTTAAAACACCTCATTAAATGTTGAGGTTAATAAAATGTCTCACTAAATATGTGGGTGAAGTCCTTTTCTACCCTAAGCAGACCAAACAACCTTATTCAGAAACAAAATTTACCACATACACTACATCTAATTTATATTCCTATAGGGCAAACAGGTCTTGGATTTAAAGTTTTGATACCTCATTGGTAAGTTCCCCAAATGAAAAAGAAATGAACTAAACCAAACAAACACCAAACTGACATGCCAGTTTAGAATGGGAGCGTTCCTGTCTTACCAAACTTTGCTGCTCCTTGCAATGCTCTGCTACAAATCTGCCACTGCACACTCAGTGCTCAGAGAGATTTCCAGACACCCTCTGCTGACTCATGAGAAAATGGCCAGCTGATTTTGATTATTAAACCCAGCAAGCAGTGCTCATGGAGTTAAAAAACCTCTTTTAGAAACAGTCTCAACCATATGATGAAAGCCAGCAGCTTGGCACTGCTCTGCCAGCTGACGGACAGTATTTTGACAGCCTGTGAGGACACCAGCACAGGAGTGGAAGATGCTTGCATTTCAGCATCTTACTAACATGCTGGAACTAACTGGTCAGTTTCAGAAGAGGATTTAAACAATGTTATCACTTTATGAAACTTTTGCTTTGAGCTGCTAAATAACCTCTCTTCAGTTCTTACAAGGCATAGCAATAAAGGCAGACGTGAAACAAGATTCCAGTTTTGTTTAGGAATAAGGAGCTGTGAATGTATGCACGTGCACATATATGAAGTAATAAGACTACTCTTCCTTGACAGCATTAAAGCTTAACATATAAATGAAGTACAACAAAACAAAAAGAAGTCTTGTTAGAACTAGAGGAAAAAAAAAAAGTTATTCTTTCATGATGATTCCAATTAATGTGTTCCACTCAGCAGCAGGCTGGGGACATGCAAAAGCTACCACAGATAAGAGTATTTGGTAGCTTGATAGTTTTCCACTACATGGATATATCCTAATACACTTTAAATTTGTCTTTTTAATTAACCCAAATTAAATTTCTTGGATGTATTAGAATAGACTGTTGGGAATGATATGTAGGCTACCAGAATCATTTGGGCTTTGCAAAAAATATTACTCCTGATGTATTTGATAATACTAGCAGATTTTTCTTTGCCAGGCTTCCAGCTAAATCACTTTCTTTTCTGTTTAGTCTGTTCTTTGTATATTATGTTCATATACATTCTCCTGACATAAAATTTGATCTCAGTCCACTCTCCACCTCTGTTAATTTGATTTACAAGCGTAGCAAAAGCAATCAGATTGGTACCATTAAAATGAGGAAACAGGCACAAACTGCCAGATCATTTTGAACCATGCTGCTGAGGACCTGAACTCCACTTTAGACTGGCTAAAAGATCAGAGACTTCACTGCTTTTGAAAGTTGTATTTTGTGTACAGAGGCTTTTTGCATTCTTCAGTTCCCAGTGCTGCCACCCTAATAGATACCTGAGATACAAATGTTTCCTGCTCTTCTGCCTTCCCCACACCCCTGTTCCCTGGGCTGTCTTCTACATCTCTGGTGTCACACTGAGAACCTGCTCTGTCTCAGCCACATCCCCACTCTTCCATCTCTTCATCTTGAGAGATGTTAATGATGGACAAAGTAATTGAAAGATGCTCTTGTGCTGGAGGTCATTCAAGGCTAGTGTTAACTGATATTTTTACCTAAAAATAGCTGAATGTGTTTAAGGGTACTGCGTTTTCAAACAAATTGCTGGAAATAGCATCTTTAGACTCTTCCCGCCTTACATGTTCACAGATTTTATCCAACTGAAGAGGTTCTGCCATGTAGTCTAGACCTGTTCTTAGGTGTTTGGACTTGTATATGCAACATTCACAAGTTATTACATTACAGAAAAGGGAAAATGAGTGACATTCTGCCATCTAGTCTTGTAAAGTATCTTTGCATGGGTTGAAATTAGGTACCACACTGACACACAGAGAATTCTCATCTGCCATTTCATGATATGTAGCATTAGACTAAAATATCTTGGTGACATTTTCAACAAAAAGGTCAAATGTGTCAGTCTTGCTGTATGATACACAGACTAAAAACAGACATAGTGAATGATTTACTTCCCATTTTCTGCAAAAAGCATTTTTTCCTCTGCCACTTATTATTTTATTAAGGCATCTATTTCCAGGACATGGTATGTTGCTGAGATCTTTCCCCCTCCTTAACAAACTGAACTTATCAAACTAAAATTTTAAAATAAATGCTTTAAATATTTTATAGAACTTATAAAAGTACAGAGGAAGCTCCTATGTGCTACATGGAATAGGAGCATTTGGTACTATAAAACTTCCTAGAGAAAAAAACACAAGTAAATGCATAGGGCAAATAGCAAAGGGATCTTTTTATCATGACTGGGAACAGAGGAACTGCTCAACATCTACTGGGAACTCCCCTCAGCTGCAGTGGGGCATTCAGGAGGCAAACTGAATTAGCTTAAAGAAGCCAATGATGCAAGATGCTTATGCTGTTTAATTAGAAAGGTTTCTACCCTGAAACACAGCTCCATAGCAAGGGCTAAACTCTACAGCATACTCGATAAGGGAATATGGATCATGAACTACTGCTCCATCCAGAGTAACAGAAAAAAAAACCCCCAAAAACAAATAGGAATCCTGCAACCGAACAGAACTGTGCAAAGCTAATGAAAGGAGCAGAGAGTATTTATACAGTTCCTGTGTTACCAACATTTGGCAGGGATAAATGTGCATGAATGCAGAAGCCCTGGCAAGATCCCATAACCAATGAAAGGAGATTATTTGGCAGTCTCCAGAGAGGAACAGGAAAGATTGCTTTAAGTACTTGACATTTATCAGGCAAAAAAAGCATTCGGTGCCTGCTGGGAACATAAACTCCTATGAAAAGCAAACCATGCTGACATATTGGTGATACACATATTGCTGTGTTGTCAGCTCTAAACATGGAGTAATTAATGCTTTTCAACATAGATTACTACATCCTTGGTGCAACTGTTGTCAGTAACTCGCCTTGAGAACCTGTCACTCATACATCAGAGCACACAGGGCCTGATCCAAAGCTAAACAGAGGAAATGAGAGTGAGGACTATTTCTCTCCCTGCCAGGTGAAAGTTCCCTTAAACAGCCACTTCAAAAGTGGATCACAAAGCTCTTGTGAGGGTTTCTGTTACAGACACACACGAACACAAGGGACTACCAGGCCTGCAAGGAGCCTGAGCAGACCAGAGGAAGAGCTCACCAATTTCATGGTCCTCTGTCCATGCAGGAGCTGCCCAGCTGTGGAGGCTGCAGGAGCTCAGACTGATGTGTTAGTGGATCCTTTTTTGCATAAAAACCACCCAGACTACCACAGCTGATAAACCGGAGGCACAATGATCCTTGCAAACAAAGCTGAACTTCACAGTGTTTATACTCCTTGGGCAGGAACTCTCAGCATTTAATCACATCCTACTATCAAGCCATTATCTAGCTCTAATAAACTGCAAGTGAAACAAAACATGCAGGCTGTAATAACTTCAGTTCTTGTCTAGAAGCAAGAAGCACAGTGCTTTAAATAGCCTTATGGAAGCCCTAGTGAATAAGCAGAATATGACATTTTTGAAATGAGATATTTGTAGCGCAAAGGTTACACATAGCTTTCAGATATGCCCAGATAATCTGCCCTTCATAGTTAATTTTGGAAATACAGAATGCTTCTGTTCATCTTCTCCTTCTAAACTGTTTTTTTTTTTTACTCTTAAAGGGGAGACTGAAATATGAAAATGTGTTATCAGATTGTTTTTTATTATTTGCTCACTGTATAAGGAATGAGTGAAAACATCTAAAAACTAAAATTAATTTTGTAATTTTCTGTTGTCCTGTGGGTGTTTTACCACCTTTTGCAGTTCTGAAACCAAGTCAATTTATTGCATTATTCACCATAACAAACAGAATAAAAATATATGTAACAGGAAAACTCCCCTGTTTCAATTTCTACAAGATGATCCAGCATTCAATTTCTTTCTAAATGAAGGAATGATTTGGGGCCTATTTTTTCTTTTTAATTCTTTAAAATGTTACTTTGTATGCAGAATGAATTAATTTTGCTGTATTTGGAGGGTTACTTGTATCAAAAAGAGCCTCCAGGAGTGAAAGGAAATAGAATTTCTTTAATGAAACCCTGAATGTGCTGGATACGGAATCAACGATGCACAGATTCTGAATTACATCACATAATTCAACAGAGAAAACCCAGCTCTAGGGTAGCACAGAACCTATATATATGTTAAAGTTCAAGACTATGAATAACCCCACCGGCTTTAATGAAATGAACTGCTTGTTCAAAGTTGGACATCATCTTCAGTGCATTTGTGCACTGGTGCTTACATTGGGTTGGATCTCATTATCTCTGTAGATGAAGTCTGAATGTTCTTAGTGAAACTGATTTTTAAAAGGCACAGTCCTCTGAACTGTGTGAAGATTGGCACCCAGGAGACCTGAGTTTAATTCATCTCTTTGTCACAGGCCACCAGGCCTCACCTGTCATTTTACTACTTAATGCTACTTTCACCAACTACCTTTTTGCCAGTTTAGGCTCAGAGATATTTTACATAATGTTTTTAATCTATTTGTTTCTATCAGCCCTTGCACAATGATTCCCCTCATTGGAAAGCTGTAGTAGAAAACAAAAGTGAATGTAAATGTATCTACTGGAGATGTGCAGTGTCGAACACGGATCTTTTCTTCTCCAAGGAATTTCTGCAGGCAAGTGTTCCTACAGTCATGAGCAGCCATAAAATATACACACAAAACCGCATCTTGGCAAATGTCTATAGAAACGTCATCACTAGGTTGAAGTAACATCAGCAGTGTCCTGATGGACACAAGTCCATTCCCTCCAGGTTACTTTTTCCTTTTCTAAAATATGCTAGTGGCAAAAAGTAAAGAGAGAAAGGATGTGGAAGAAATAAAAGAACTATCTGATTCATTCAAACAGCTTTGAAAGTGGTAGCTGATTTCAGTAGAATTATTTTATGCAATACATATTTTTTTCTTCTCCTGAATCTATTAGCTCTTAGTGGAAATTATTTGGACATTTAAAGAGGACAAACTATACTGAAAATGAAAAGACTAAAAGAGTGTGTCATAAAATACAACTGATGTGCTAGTTGGATGTCTCAAGGCTATGATTAACAAGACTTCTTCAATGGCATTCAGGTCCCTTTATTTTGGCTACAACTTCCTTCAGCTTTTAAAATGATTGATTTCTGCTCTAATTCAAAGTCGTGGAAAGCTAGTGGCTGCAGTAGTGCTACTACAGAATTAAACACCTGTATAACACAGAGCAGAATTGGGTCCTGCAGTTAAATTCAGTTCTGCATTAACTCAACAGTACAACTACTGCAACTGATAGGCACTGTGGCTGAAGACATGCTACTGCCAGATTCAGCTTAAGCCTGTGTAACTGGGCCACAAAACTGAATTCTCAGCCCTAATAGCCTGGCTCCTTACATGCTGTGCATGCCAAGGCAGCCATACCTGCTGAGGATTCACATGGGGCAAGCTACTGCACCAGCTGCCCTGCTGCCAGAGCCTCCTCCCAGCATGGTAGGGGCTGCAGGTCCTCTGCTCTGCATCACCAAAGCAAAGGCAGACCGAGAGGTGCCAGGACATTTTAAAAACTTTAGAGAGCAGCATGCTGGAGAGAGTCCTTCTCAAACTGCCATGGTCCAGAGCAGACTGACTTCCAGGTTTTCTCCTCCATAGCCCTCCACTTCTCCGCACATCCACTCAACACACTGAACTCTGCTCCCACAGCAAAAAGGTCTCCAGAAAGCATTCAGGAAATTACAAAGTGATTAAGTCTCCTTCTGAATGCCCAGCCTTGTGCTTTTGAACTTCACATCCTAGTTCTTTTAAAGAATGAGTAATTGATGTCCCTGATTTTTCCAGATAACTTTAAATAGGCAAAGAAAAAAAGATATGCCTGAGAAATAATTACACATTATTTGCTATCAAGCCTTTCTGTACTATTCACTGAATCTAAAAGTTAATGTCAGTCAGCACAGCCCAGGAAAAGCAGAAAAAACAAGATTGCAGACAAGTAAGAAAAGTCAATTTGAATCTTCCTCCTTTTACAGGAAAACTGATGAACTGAGTGCAAACAGAGGCAAACAAATAATCTTGCAGGAACTTCTTTTAGGTTGCAATGATTTCTGAGTATCCATTTAGAGAAACATCCTTGGATTAATATGCCCAGACATAAGGAGCCAAGTTTTATGGCATTACATGGGTGTAAATTACAGCAGTTCCACTGGAAGCAGGTTCTGAGAAGGAAGTTGTGGGACGATTACTGGTGAAGTGGGAATCTGCATAAAGGACCCTCATTCTGCCCACACATGCAACCAATACTGCCAAAGTGCTGGTTTGTTTTGGTTCCTATGGCCTGCAGTATGCACATGTGAAACAGATTTTGCAGCCATGGAACAATAGCAGTAAAAAATTCTGTAGCTGTATATAATCTGAAGGAATTCTAGGTACAGGATGGTCATTGGCATGGAAATTAATCAATGACAAGCATCATTAGATGAATTACATGACAAGCACGCAAATAGAACCACTGAGTCATGCTTGCAGAGAAACTAATTTACAAAGTGTATGTCCTTGTTTGTTGATGGCTTTGCTGCTCTGCTGCAGGAACCTATACAGAATCAGAGCACTGAAGAGTTAAGAGTTAAATGTGGTCACAGTGGAGTACAGAATCACAGGTCAGCAACATGAACAAAGCCCTTCAGTTTTAAAGCAGCATTTATAGTATGTTGACTGTCATCTTGGAGATGAAACCTGAACAGCTTTCACTGTTTTACTGTAAATTAACTGTTATTGCTCTGTTATTACAGCTACCCACAAAGTGACTGCATTTCACACTGAGAACTGTGCCCCCCCCTTCCCAGCATCTTCCTTGTGGTGCAGCTATTAGAGCCCAGTTGTCATATAGCTGTCATCCTGCACTACCTGCCTCCTCCTTCCTGAAGCCACCCATCTCACATTCCCCAAGTACCACACACAAGACCTGACGCTCTGCATTTTATCTTGAGTTTCTACTGACTGTTTTGTGATTACTGCAAGCACAGCAGCATTTCTGTTGACCTCCAGAAAGAAAAGATCTCTCTTCTGCTCAGAGAGGGGTACTTCAGGGTATATGTGAAGAGCTAAGTCCCACCAACATGTGGGACATGTGGGTCACTAACCCAACACGTGCCTTAGACACCTACACCACATGAGCTCAGTAGGTAGTGGACACCACTGTGATACCAGTAAGCCTTTGACAGCAGAGCTGCTTGTTCATACATCATCTGCTGCCCAAAGGACGCTGAAGGCCTCTGTGGTATCATCTGGCAATGCTCATAGAAACAAAGGCACGCTCCAGTCTCAATGCAACTCCTGGCTTTGCAGGAACAACGTGCTATTGATGACTGGCTGTCGTAGCTGCGGGAGATGATACGGGAAATAATTTGCTGGACTTCTCATTAACACCTTGGAGCAGGTACAGTACAGAGGCTTTCTGACCCAGTATTAGAGAGACACTGAATGAAACTTATGTCTGTAAAAGTTCCTGGCCCTGGGTGGTTTCTAAATCCAGTACCTGTACCCAAATAGTGGACTCAAACAATTTACAGGGAAAAGAAGGAAATCAAGATAGAAGGAGGACAAACGTTTAATGAAGCAGTAGGTTTAGCTCACCTATTTAATGCATCTAGAAAAACAGTCTGTTTTTTCTCACTTGATTTAACTGTTGCTTTGGTTCACAAACATCCTGTCCAAAATACTAATGGTGACTATATACAAAGACCTGAATAATTTGTCCAGAGATGAAACTCTTAATGTTTTAGATCCACAGTAACACTTATCTTCTACTTACAGATGCAATAAGTAGATCAAGTACATTATTTACCTACATAAGTAGCAACCTATTTGCTGAGCTTCTAAAATATTGTCAGACCATTATATCAAGCTGGCAGACCTACCAAGGTGATGTGGGCCTAATACTGACCGCCTGGGGACTCCAACATGAAACACATTGTGGCCAACTATTCCACAGGCATGGCAGCCCCACAAACACTGCTATGCCTCCTCAATGTCCTCCACCACCACTAAGAAACCAACAGATTTCACTAACCTCCTCTCCCACCAAAATTCTGTGGGCTTTATACAGTATTTTTCCTTGAGGCCATCATATAAAAGCCTCTTGCTGCTGGTGAATGACACATTGGGCAGGCCCTTCCAACACCGAGCTCTGATTCCAAAACAAAGCACAAGGTTGATCGCAGGGGTCGAATGAGTCACCACAGCAGGAACATTGAGAAAGCAGATGAGTCCCAATGAATCAGTTCATGTAAAGGGGCAATCTTGTCTTTATCAAAAGGACACCAGGTGACCCTGCAGAAGCAGTTCCTGCAGGTTGTCACTGAGGATCTTTTGGGTGAATATCATAATAGCTGAAGTGGACAGTGCATTGTCAGAGCAGCTCAGAGGCAGGAAGCAGTCCCCAGAGATGTAACCACTCTGCAGCCAGAGGCTGAGCATTACTGAAATACTCAGTTTGATCGGCTTCAGGAAAAGAGCCTCACAGCTATTCAATTTCCTTCCATCTCCATAAGGGTAACTCCTGTCTCCTCAACTCTGAATAAAATGTTGACAAAATCACAGACAAGACACATTATCAGTTGCCGCCCACTCAGAGCTTCTCTGTGCACATGGCATCTACAATCTCATATTGCATTTATTTGCAGAGTGGTCCAGTGGAACTAGTAGAGCCTGCAATAGTGTTGCTCTAGAAGAGTCATGCTGCCTGGCATAGCTGCAGCAAACAGTACCATCTGGGCAGTGTTGTACACAGTTCCAGACAAGCTTTGGAACAACCCTCTCCTTTTTAAAATGCCAGGCTTAACCTCATTGTGCCACCTGAGAAGTGAGACAAAGGATGAAAAGACAAAGATGGAGCAAAAAAAGGAACAAAGAGGTTGCTGCCAGAAACTGTTCCTTCCTCACCCACGACTGCAGAACCTGTTCAGTTCAACTCACAGGCAGAACTAGTGTGAACAAGAAAGATATTTGATTAAAAACTAGCACGCTGCAAAAAAAGGGAAAAAAGACCAAGAGACAGAAGACAGAACAATGAGGAAAAGTGGAGTTCTCTAACAAAAACATTTGAACAGCTGAGGTAAATTAAAGGCAATTAAAGCAAGAGGAGTATCACAGTTCTAAAAGATGTTAGCCAATATCTAAAGGAAGAAGCAGACATCAACTGCCAGAGTATGACTGGAAAAAGTGAGCCAAGATCATAATTTCCACCTGAAAGTTCTACATGAATGAACTGTTATTATTTCCCCTTATCTCTCCCACACTGTGTTTGCAGTGAGCACATACATTGCACTCTCCTCCTCTTCCCCTTTTTCTCCTTCCCTTACATTTTCCCCTTCTCCTTCCCATTTGCTTATAACTCTGAACCATCTATCCTCACCACACAGCCCCTAAGCCAGCCTGAACGGTTAAACTAAATGCAGAAAGCAAGACTATGGGTGTAAAGCCAGTGCTGGTTTTGCCACTGAAAAGTCACTGCTGAAACTGTTATCCCAGTCTGCTTTCTCAGATAATGTATCTTATCCTTTCCTTTACCAAGCAACTATTAATTTAAGAAATACTCTTTTTTATCCTATCTTGCAGCTGTTGAATTCCCCCATGAAGACTGAACAAGGATCTGCTCCCACTGTCACTAGGATACAGGGAAGCACCCACACTTCAAGCATTTGCACCACCACAGGAAACCAGAAGCTATTCCTGTAACCCTGTGTTTACAGCCTACTTCATTTTACTGTTGCCCAGAAGCAAAGCTCTTTGCAGGAATTCATCCATACCACTGAGGCACAGCCTCTGGTACAGGACAGCACAGAACAGCCTGAGCTCTGAGATGGGTTGTTACCTACCATCACCTGGGTCTGTGCTGTAAACCAACAGCATTCAGCATTTCACAGAGTTGGACCACAACCAAAGCCCAAGTTTTGCCATCCTTTTACATGCACTGCAGCACTAGAGATACCAACAAGAGGCTGGGAAAGAGAACTTGAGTAGTTCCTATGCAGAGAAGATGCTTGAAGTCTTCATTTCCACAGTGAATACCCTGAGTTCACAAATGAAACCCTGCCAGATGTTTGGAACTTCAAATTTAGCGAGGATAGTCTTGTTCACATATTCCATTCTCCTCTCAAAACCCTCTTTCTACAGTGCTGTTCACAAAAACACTCACACGTCCCATTAGCCCAAGTTCTGACTGTGAGCAGAAATACTCTTAAGTTAATTGCAAACTACCTCACAAAACAAAGCCCTTGTCACCATCTCTATTTTACAAAAGAGGAATTTGGGACACTGAGTCAAGTGAAATGCTCAAGGTCATCCAAGCAAATGGAAGAGCTGTGAAGAGCCCTGTTCCTTCTCCACTTACCCCACTGTGAGATGGTTAGTATTATTTACAGTAGCCTCCATTTGGCAGAACACTTACTCCCATGTAAACCTGTATTTGCAAGTCTGGGATCTCATAGAAATTAGTGACTGCAGATATTTATCCAAAACAGCCACAAAAATAATCTCATCTTTACCAGAAAATAACAAATAATTCAAACCACAGAACGCCTTGAGCTTTCATGCTTTTGTCTGCAAAAAACTTGTATTTAAGAAAATAAGAAGCCTAGACATATTACCAAGTTTTTTGAGCCACACTAGTGTGATAGTGTCAAGTTTGTACTTGGTGCACTTTCACAAACTTGTTTTTTCTGCTTGTATTTTTTGTTGTTTTAATCAAATGGTTGCTCACTATCTGATTCAGCAAAATCCAAGCATTAAGACTTCCATTGTCGTAAGCAAAAATCTAATCCCATTAGACCTTTCCCAATTGAGGAGACTTTTGTCATTGTCACACTGATCCTAGGGCAAGATTTATAGCCAAGTCATCCTTCAGTATCCTACCAAGAGGAAATGGGAGACAGCTCCCTCTGCAGTCATGCATGGAGGACAAAATGCCAGGAATCTCCATCCCACAAAGCACTATTAGAGCCAAGAACCCAAAGGTTATAAAACTCCTAAAGGCTCCTAAAACAGACCTGAATTTTTCCAGGCATGTTTATGCTCAGAAAGTCCTGTACTTGCAGTACTAGATTTGTTTTACATTACTGAAAATTAAGAGAAGCTAGAATCATTCAATCATTACATGCAAGGTGGTTGTGAATTTGAGAGTATTATTCATCATTACCTCAGAGAAATGATGGAAGCCAGGACAAATATTATACCATTGCACTGGAAATGGATATTCAGCCATGTGTCTTGATGATGTCAAGTACACCATGCTCCAGCTTTTTACTTTCCACATCTAAGCCTTCTCGCACCCTGAACCAACAGCCAGCCACAAGTCACACTAGACTTCGGGGGATGTGCTTCTTGGTTGACATGCCAGCTGTTTGAAGTTGTGAACAATCAAAATTAGCTAAAAAAATCTGTGTATGCTTGGGTTTTTTTCCCCTTGTGCATCTATGAAAAGCTCAGGCTGGTAGACTGTGACCTCCAGGCAAGCTGGTGGCATTGCAAAAAGGAAGCTGTGCTCTGCTGAGCTGTGACTGCTGTGGATGCTATCCCTACACAGCACTGTTTACACACACAAATTGAAAATCATGAAGTGCCAAACACAGTTGTAGCATGTCAGGCATATGCTGCTTGATGTCATTCAGCATTAAGCCAAGTGGAAGAGATGAAAGCAGCAAGCCAGTGCACCTACCAAGACTCCTGTATTCAAACAGTCACTAGAAAGAAATTACCAATGAAACAGAGGATAGCCATGACTGGATCTCACCTGGAGCCAGACTTGAATCTCTTGGGATGTGATTTTGCTAAGCATGGTGAATTCCCATTAAGGCCAATGTGAGTGTAGAGTTTTTGCCTTCCCTGGTATCAACCTCTAGGCAGGAAATGTTTTGAGAGCTCAGTCATGCTCCATAAAGATTTGTCTCATTTGATTGTTTAAGTAAGAACAGAATTAGGGCACCCAGTAAAAATAAGATAAGACCAAGAGCTGGAAATTCAATGCATTTGTTGTAGAATAAAAACTGCAGCTGTTTTGTGTTTTTTTCTTTTAATTCCAAAGCTTAATTCAAAAGTTTTGCCAAACTTTTCTATTATCTCAGACCAGCTCTGAGAGTAAACAGGGACTTCAGGATTTCAGGCTGATACCTCAAGCTCTTGCTCATTTGTCTGCAAAGTCTTTAACAGACAGCCAAAGACAGTATGGAAAACAGAACTGTAGTAGGAGTATTCCAAAATTGTTATTTTTGTAGTTTCATGGACATTTCATTTTACCTAACAGATTCTGAAGGGCTGTCAAAATGAAGCAAGAGAATTACCTGGATTTCTCCTCCCTTCCTCTCATAGCCCTGAATTCAGAGCCATTCAGTGATGCAAAATAATGCAAAAATCTAGTGCTTCATAGTATTTCAGCTCACAGTGGAAATGCTGAGAAGGCCCAGTATTATGGCTCCCTGGGGTATAAACATAATAAAGAATTACAGTCACAAATATAATGACTTAGTTGTTTTTTTTCTAGCAGAAATCCAGGCTTTACATACAAGTGACCTGATGATAATGAATGGATTTATTTACACTATCATCCTCCAGTTACATAGGGGCTATCTATGAAGGTTGAAAATTAACCATGCAGTGGACAAGAGCACCCACATGATAGCTTTCTTCAAAGACTCACTTCTTTGTGGTCATTCTGGTAAAGATTATTGATTCAGACACTAAGAGTACAGCTGAAGTATTTCCAGGGCTTGGTTGGCTCTAAAAACAGCCTAGTGACTTTTATATGATGTGAAACCTGGCTAATACTCTCCCCTAGACCCCAGTTGACTGCATGACTGAGTGGCTCACATTTCTTTCACTTGTTGGTGTGTCCAGGGACTACAGTGACCCTAGAGTCTGTGGATCTCTGGGTGGCAGCAGACTGGAGAAAGGCTCCTGCTCAGGATGTCTGCATTATACCCAACACTGCCCTGAGGTTTGCTAATTCCAGGGCAAAATGGTGTGAATTCACAAGCACAGTTTGGGCCTGGGGTTGCAATCAGGATTATAAACTCTCCCGAGACCTGGAGCACTGTGGTACAAAGTGTGGAAAAGCCCCCATGCTCTGCAGGAATAACAAGCATTTACCAGGGTTCACCAGCTTCAGCTCAGGGCAGGCAGCCTCCTCCTGGACTGGTTGTATGTGCAGTCAATCTGGTAAATCAGCACAACAGTCCCCGAACTCGCATTATTAAGGCTTTTCCATTATCAATAACATCACAGCTTCTATCACCCTCCAGAGCAGAGAGAGATCTGTACTGCAGGGGGCCTGCACATTTAATTTGGTGCTTTCTTCCACAGGTGTACTGTTTCTCAGCAAATGAGCAACATCCTAATGTGAAAAGAGAGATGAGGAATACATAAAGCAACTTTGTTAAATTAAGAAGAGAAAAAAGGGAACACTAAGTACACAGGATAGACTAGCACAACAAAGCTAAAGTACCAACTGCCAAGTCTTGGGCACAATGCAATTCCCAAGTGGGTAACTAGATCTTCATGTCTTTTACCACTGCATGGTCTATTTTCTGTTCAATGCTTGCAGCTTCCATTAACGTTAATGAGTATGCATATGTGCCTTAAGGGTAAGAACATACTCCCTCTGTGACTTCAAAACTTGTTTATAAATCCCTCCAAAAATTGCATTGTGTTCATTGCTCTGCGCAGAAAGCTATTATAACAGCCAGAACTGCTGCTTTTATTCTTTCCTTCCCCCTTGCCCTCCCTTATCTGAGGGACCAGAAAACAGAAAAGATGAAGGGCTGGAGGAGGTGGTATGCACAGGAAAGTAACCCAGTTCTGAGAGCTGCATCTGAAAAATGAGTCGCTGCAGGGAGGAGCAAACCAAAATCTCAGCAAAAGCAAAGAAAACCAAGCCTCAAAAAAACCTATCCCACTCACCCACCCCCAAAATCAAAGCCTTTGAAAATCTCTAAGATATTAAATGCTAGAGAATTGACTAAAATATTTGCTGTGTCCTTCTTGCTGTGGTGCAAGTCAGTGGGAACAAGTGGCTTTCGCAACCAAAGGGGCCAAACCAGAGCAGAGGCCCTGCTGGGGAGAGTAACACAGCAAAGCTGGGTCAGCGTTGCCCTCCAGCCCTTTAACCATTGCAGCAGCAAGGAGGCTGCTGAGATACAGGGCTGAGAAAAGAGAAAACAGTACTAGGTTTCTAGTAGAGACTACACTACTCCAGTGCTGCCAAAGGCATGTATGTAGTGCCACCTGGACACTCAGGGTAGTTCTCAGAAGTCATGTACAGTAGTTAAGAGCCAAATCCTCCTCATTTTACTAACTACAGAGCATGTGTTTTCTGACCCTGTCTTTGACTCATTTTATCATTGCCAGCTGCCTTCACCCAGTGTGCACAGTTAGTTTCAAGTTAAGCTGTCTCAAACCTCACAGTCTGCAAGAGACACATTACAGCATATGAAAAATAATGGGTAATGAAGCACTGAGATCAAGAATCAGATTAAGGTATGTGAAGGAATACAGATACTGCTTTACACATGGCTGAATACTGGCTGGCATTATACCTATATAGCTAAGGTGAACATTAGCTGCAACTTTTTATGTGAAAATGCTGTGCTTAAAATACAGAGCAGGGTATAGGAAAGAGTAAAAAGAGCTAAAATAAATCCTACAGTGCACAACATGCAAGCATTCACGCCTCTCAGGCACAATGACACATGAGGCTCCAGCTGAGCACCCAGTTGAGATGCCCATGCCCTGGGAGTCTTGAGAGGCTGGAACTCAAGAAGCCAGCACCCCCATCTTGCCACAGCCCCACAGCCTGCCCTTTCCTCTTCTCAGGCCCACATCTCAGCAGCCTGGCAGGCTGCAGTCACCACAGACCCTCGCTATGAGGGAGCGCATTGTGACAGTCACCTGCTCATCTCATGCTGGCTGCCCAGGGCTCTGGCAGACTTGGCCACAGGGAAGTGCTTCTCACCAGACCTGCCCACCCCATGTCTCTGCCACAGCTCCTGCCCGGCAGCAGGGTGGTGTAGCAGTACCCGTCTCTCCAAAATACTGCCTTCTGCTGCATCAGCACTGGGCTGTCACATCTGGCAGGAGGCCAAGCAAATAGCCCAGAAGCAGTAGCATCTTAAACTGCCCATAGCTATACCCACCAGAACCCATCTGTCAGTCCCTTTAGACTCGTTAGGTCTGAATAGGGCTCATTAGTGGTATTTCTTCCTTTAGTACCCACAGATGAAAAGATGCATGAATAAGGAATGACATGATGTGGTTACTGCAGAAGACACTTTCAAAGTTCAGGTTATATTCACTGCTTGCTAAAATAGGGAATGAAAGGAAATCAGCACCATGCAAAACCAGCAGAAGTGCTAAATCCCTTTAATCCAAGTTCTGTTAAATGTGGGTAGTAGGGATCAAGTTTACCAAGCAGAGACACCAGTCTAGTGACAGAAAACCAGATTTATGAGAGAGAGCAGCCAGACTGTGACCCCAGTTACAGTTATTATAATTGTTTTTCTCCAGAAGAAAGTTTTCAGTACAAGTTTCCCACCTTTAGAGATTGCTGAGCAACAGAGAGGGGCTTCCACTGCAGGGGCTCAGAAAAGAGCAAAGCAGATCACTCCTTCCACACATGACACTCAGACAGAAAACGCTAAACAAACTGAGTTCAAGAGCTGGGGAACCCTGCAAGCATTTTCATGTATCAGACCTAAACTTCCCATGGGCTCTGAGAGGAGCAGAATTACAGCCAGAAATAGCATTTTGAAAATGCTACTCTGTTTTGAATTGCATTTATGTGCATTTAATTTGCATTGTATGCACATGTAGTCACACACAATTTGCATTTTCAATGTACATAAATGAGTGTATAAATTACATTTAATATATTTTATGGGCATTTATTTATATAACAGTCATCGTTCATATTACTAAACAGAATTTTAACAAAAAGTTTACTTTCAAACTATAATTCACTCTCCTCATTTATGTTTGCACTGCAGTAGATCTATAAACCTTTCTTGTAAGTAGATCTGTAAACTTTTCTTGCAGTAGATCTGTAAACCTTCAATGATCAGATCAGAAAACACTGATTGAGGCTGGTTGTTATATTCATCAATTATACTGTTTTATTAATCCTTTTTTTCTGTCAGATTGGGCACTAAAAGCACATCAATTAATTAAACTCCTACATTTTCTCAATAAAGAGCCTTTCAGGATCAAGATTAGATATGCTTTCCACACTGAAGAGTTATTTAAAATTACCCTTTTCAGCTCTCTCTTCACTTCCAATGTGTGATGTATAGGTCACAGCTACATTTGTTTGCTGTTCCTACTAGAGTTTGAAAACTCTGCAGAGAAGACAACCCACATTTTTAAAAACAACTTTTTTAGATATCTGTAATGGAGGAGAAATGCATTGGGTGGGAGGTGCTCAGTGGGTGCATATGAGGGGTAGCCGGAAGAGTAAAAAAGGAATATTGAAGCATAAGACAGAACACAACAGTGTGGAAACACACCAACAAAATTAAAGGCAAGTTAAAAAGAAGGAGGCCTTTAGGCTGGAGAATGCTTTGTCAGGCAGAGCCAAGGTAGACTGGGATGAAACACACAAACCAAAGTGTTATGACACTGCTGCACAATGAGACAGGGTTAATAAGTGTCATCGCAACTTTAAGGAAGATTCTCACACTCCCACAAATTTGGAAGCAGGAAAAGTGTACTGATCCAGTGTGGCTGTTATTGATGCTATTTGTGCTTCAGGAGGGAAAGGTCTTTCAAGTTCATCAGCAAATTTCTTTTGCCACTTTGTTCTGCAGTACAGTCAGGCTCATATTCAAAACATATCTCAATGTTATGGTAGTTATGATGAGATGGATTCAATACTTTGACTTTACCACAATCAGGAAAAGTGTAAAAGTTACCATAAGAAACTGCTCTTGTTTGTATAAACTGGACCATTATTAAAAAGCAAAAATGAAACAAGTTTAATAAAAATGAATAGTGAAGCTGTCCCTGGTTGCCTAGGAAATGTAACAAATTCCTTTTCAAAGTGGCCACAGACAATAGACATTATAAAAAAGCCAAATGAGCTGGGAACATTTTTGTGACAATTCCTTTGAAGAGATTTCACAATGGTTGATGGAGAAACAATAGAGGGTTTTCATCGTTTTCCATAGTTCCTAGAAAAAACTGCAGCCATTCAGCCTGGAAATACCACAAGCAAATGTGTAAGACACATGCATATATAGATATTTGGGTACCATATGGAAAACAGTGACTGAAAGTTAAACCTGCATGTTCTTAGACTTGAGCTTCCAAATACATTCCTAGGAGAACATGAATGTTGTATCCTATCAACTCTCTCACCTCAAATTGGAAAGATACAAATTTCCAATTTCTTGAATTCAAAGACTGATACTAGAATGAGAAATACCAGATATGGAAAACTTAATCACTTGCATATGAAAACCACACTGGTGGAATCAGAGCTTCACTGTGAAAATACATTCATCAAAACAAATGTTATCATTGCAGTGCACAGGTGAAAATAGAGCCTCTCTGGATGCCAGCAAAGCATTTTAGAAATCAGCCTGTCCATCCAAACACCGTATTGTACCACTTTTGAGTGTATCTTAGACTTTTAAATTTGACTGCTTATTTAAAGAAAACCCTGTAATCTGATCTTTCTACATATCAAAGTCTTTGGTGAAAGCCCTGTAAATCAGGCATGTATAAAACTCAACACATAGAAACAGGGCAGAAATTCTGAACACACAAAACCAACAGTATGGTTAATGGATTCTGTCAATTTAAAATCCTCAGGAGTTTCTTCACAATAGTCTAAAAGTGCTCATCGCTGCACTACATATAATACACCAGCAGAATTCATATAATAAATGTCATATATGAAGTACCACAGAGATTCTCAATATTCCATGAAGATGTTTAGTCACACTAAAATGTCACATGCAGGTATTACCTTTAGTGCTAGTAATGGAGTATTACTCATTCACCATTTATTTCCAGAGATCTTGCTATGAATATTCAGTTCCTAATTATAATAACGAATCCAAGGCACTCTGCAATAGTACCATTGTCAGTAGTACCACTGTTATACAGACCATCCAAAGTGAATACTGCTACAATAACACACATACCACTCAAAACCATTGTGTGATGGACAGACAGCTCAACCTGCACAGAGGAGGAGGAAGCAAAGTGGATCTTGGCCTTGGAAAAAGAAATAACCCATTACAAACTTTGAAATATGTCAGAAGAGACATGACTACATATTACATCTTTGGTGCCAAATATCAAATGGCAGGAAAATATGAGGGAAATGAAACAAAATTTTCAGAAACTTCCACAATAATAACGCTGAAGAAGATCTAGTTTCATGAGGACACAAGGCTGCTTAAGGAGTCTGCCATAACTTTTGTAAGACTGGCAAAATGCTTGGGTGTATTTCAATTACCATTATGATTATTGATCCTTTAAGGCTGTCAAAGTCTCATGCTTCTCAGTAAATTATGGAAAGGACTGAGGAATGGATGTAAAACAGACCTCATTCCTAAAAATCCTAGACATAATGACAAGATCAGCTGTACCAAAAAGCTCAATATACTGAGTGACTCAATGTGCACCTGCAGGGCTATTCGTTACATGACTTAGAAAACGTTAGAGCCTCTCTTACTGCCCTGTCTGCAAAACAAACTTCACTTTGCCTCAGTAACTCTGGTTGTGCAGACTCAGGAAGAAAGAGTGCTAGATTAAGGAATTATTTTAAAAGTACGTATATAATGGTGTTTGTTCTGGTTTGTTTTGTTGTTGTTTTTTAAGTAACTTAAAAGCTCCAGTCTTTCACCTCAGAGAAACCATATCATACCCAGAAGTTCATGTCATGCATTCTCTTCTTGCAATATATGAAAGATTTAGCAGACTTTCTGAGATTAGATTTTAAATTTCCCTGCAGCGCAAATCTGAATGGTTTCTATGTAGGGTTTGGTCTAATAAAATTGTGATAAGCTGCTTTTATATTAAGGGCAGCTACTGAATGCTTGGATTTATCATGTTAGCCTGTTCAGTAGAGTCAATGTAATGGTCACTGTAGAGAACAAGCTATGGAAATAATGGTAAACATCATATGTAAGATGAGTACCAACAACAGCACAAATAAATCTACAGTTATATTCAGCATTTGTGTTCAACCTTGCAATTACAGACATACGTGCCAGCATTTGAATTATACATTGCTTTGCACCTTTGTTATCACTGATGACTTTCTAAATTCAGATTTGCTTGAAGGGTTGTAGCATGAATGTAAGTAACAAGTACTTCTGACCACAAAAACAAACCAAAAGGATACACACTAAGAGCACTACATACCACATGGGATGTCAAAACTGATATGTAACTTAGCAGTGGGAAAGACCAGCAATGATCAGTTGTTCCTAAGGGTTCCTTCTTAGAGTTCACACTGTGACACAGTCATCATGATATCTCCTAGCAGGGAGTACAGCTGGTCCTACTGCTGCACAAAATGCATTTCCAGCACAGAACAAAGGAAGGAGAAAGTACCCATAGCATTAGCTCGTCTTCTGAAGTTCAGAGTAAAAAACTGATATCCTTATTCAACACATTGGTTTATTTACTTCTGAATGCTGCATTAGCTAAATGTAACTGGGAGGAATGGGAAGAGAAAACGTAGGCTCAGATAGAAACATAAGTTTCAGACAATACATTATATCATCTTGGGTAAAATTTTTACCCTTGGATGGTATTTCCTTGACACAGAGTTTCAGGACCATGCAGTATTCTTTCTAATTACTTCTGTCCTTCACTTCTTTGTTGAAAAGGACCCCTTCCAAAGCTATGGTTTGCACAGTGCTTGTAATACATTGAGTGGTCCTTGGCTGACACACAGATATCATTGTCCTACACACCATCTGATAGAAGTATCTTTTTCACTTTCCTTTTAATAAATTCAACTCATTCCCTATATGTCACCTGGCCACATAAAGTGATATAGTTCTGTGAGAAATATCTAAGGTTGGCAATTACCCACTGATACAACATTTGGAGAACAATGATCTCGGATATGCATGCTGACACTGTTCACAGTTGGAGAAACTTGCAGATAATTCTTAAAAACTAGATTTTCAGCTGGGTAATTTTGACCCTGAGTCACCAAAAAACTTTTTTAAAAAAATAATAACAACATTTATATTGTTTACCTTCAGTCCTGTCTGGTAGTTTCCCACTTTTACTTGTTGTTCCAGTGTTGACTGTTTCAGATGAGGTGCTCAGTTTGGTGTTGGGGTCTCGCTTAGGTTTTGGAGGTGGTTGCTTACGAGAGCTGCTGCTTTCGTCATCGGTTCCTCCAACAGAATGAAGGGACTGGGATCTCACGGTAAAGCCACTGGAGCAAGGATGTGGCAGTCTGTCCTGAGGAGCAGGCATTGTCATAAATCCCATGCGGAAATGTTTGCCCACATAGCTTCCTTCATTTCCTCTCACTACTTCTCCACCTATTCTGTAAGAGAAAATATGCATATATATAAAGGATCCACCTTTGCCTGAACTGTACCTACAACCAGGATATCAGTTCTGTCTGTGCTGAGCAGACTGAACTTTTAAATTTGGACAGAAGCAATACTCTTTTTTTTAAGATAACTACTAGAATGATCTATTTTCCATCATATGTTGTCAACAACGGAAACGTACATACATGGCTATGCACTCAAGATTTTACACAAAGTCAAGAAAAGCTTTTGTTTAGGTTTTGTTGTATTGTGACTAAAAATCATCTATAGAACAAATTTCAAACATAGGACATCAGAAAAGTTTGAGAAAATAAGATACTGTGAGTAGGGCAAAGAATATTGCTTTAGAAATGCAACATTATGTATTGATCCACACTCCCCCACACTCACGTACCATGGGAAACAAAGCTCATGGGGTCCAATCAATCATTTTCTTTAGATTAAAGAATAGTAAGAGAAAGAAATGCTCTAAAAATTACTTGTATATAGGAAGCCAAAGATTAATATCTCATCAAATCCACATGAAGCTGTAAACACGGGCAGCATCAGACTAGTATGATACAAGCATGAAAAGGCAATGGACTGTGGGACACCAGGAAGAAAATAACCCCCAGCAATTCAGAAACACAGGGAAATCTCAGCTGAAACAAGTGCTGTCGTACCAAGTATTACATTGTACTGTGGATGGCAGGACTGAGAACCTGGTACTATTTCTGCTCTACTCATGCATGCTTATCAGTTCTGAAAAGCAGCTCTTACTGGCGCTTACCCTGTAAACTTGCAGCACATTTCAAGTCCGGCAAAACAGTGACTATACAAAGAAACTCAGCAACACACATGGGTCAACATGGGCCTGTTTGCCAGGAGGTTTGAAATGGTACCATCACAGGCATACAGAAATGGCAGTATGAGATCTGCAAAGTAGCAGAAAGCCCTAATTACCTCCTGTTTACCCTTCTCATAGAGGGAATCCCTGAACAGGATCAATCTATGCTTCTGTAAGTTTCCTATTCAATGTTTCCTTGGGCTGGTGCAGTGTATTTGGTGCTATTGCCTTCTTTAAAAAGACAACTCTATATCTCAACAGTTCATATGAAGAATAAGGTCACTTAATTCCCTGACACTGTCCCTACCTTCTTTGTAGGTTATATACAATCTGTATCTAATTGTCTTAAAAGTGTCAGATTGGCACTGTGCAACAGTGAACAGCAGAACCTCCATTTACTTGTTACTATCCTTTCATTTGTACTTAAATTCCACTAGTGGAGAGGTCCACTTTTCAAACTGGCAATGGCTGAACAGGTCTAACTGAACACGTGCCACTCTCAAGGGGCTCTGACACCTACCTGCACATGTACATACACACGTGCATACACCCACATGCACACACTGGTCCATGTTCATAACCAAGTTATTACTGAATCCTAATTGGCATCAATTCCAGAGGGATTTGCAGCCAGAAAGATCAAAAGGTAGAACTCGTTAATTTGAAGATTAATAAAAAAAACTGTGGCTAATTTAAATTATTAACTATGCCTCTGCTAATCTTTCATAAGTTGCTCTGAAAATAATATAATCCTCTGATGCTGGACTACAAAAAGGGCCTGTCAAATTCTTTAAAGAAGATTACTATCCAAACACACTGAAGAACGCACGTGGGAGATCTGCTTCCTTGTGTAAGTCCACTGGATAAATCACAGTTAGCAAATAAAAATGTTGGTTTGCTATGTCTCTGACATGAAAATTCTTACCAGGTAACACTACTCAATTAGTGCTGTGGGAGGTATTTAGAGCACACACTATAGAGCAGATCCTGTTCTGGATGGACTTGCAGAGATTCCGCTTAGGTGACAGGCTTGACTCTTTTCCTAAGAATACACAAAACAGTGTAAAAACTTATTTGTCAGATCAGAGAGAGGTTGCAGGTGTAGATGGAGCAGATCTTGCTGTTCTACATCCTTCGCTCAGCTACCAGACAAAAACAGCAGGGCACTATTTCCCTCATTTCAACAACATTTAAAAAAGCCTGTGTCTCTTTGAGCGTAGGAGCCAACCTTCAGCTGACGGTTAAGCACTGCAAACCCTAAGCTGAAGAAAATTAGCTTCCAATTCTTGGTCCTGGACACTGGTCACCAATCAGGATCATGGAAGGCTGAAGTCTGTTACTTATTCTGGTAGTGACTCCCGATGTCAGGCAGAGGGTGTTTCTTAGCACAACTTGACTTTACAAAAGGACAGCAGATTTAAAATGCAGCATCCACTACCCTCAGGCAGCAGTGCGCTGAAGCACATTTGAACTTCTGCAACACAGCTTTGCAATGCACTATGCTGCTGATGCTACACCACAAAACCAGACAGAATTAAAGGATTTATTGGCTCCTCCTAGCTTGCAACCACAAGAGTTGGCTGGGGCTGGTGTGTGTCCCACTAGAGCACAACAGGCAAAGAAAGATTTATTTGCACCTTGCTGCATAAATGACTACAGAGACAGCGAGGAAAATAATTGTGTATATCTCACTCCATTATTTCTGACAGGAAAGAGCCTGTGCTCCTTATTGTACTGATAATGAGTTCTATCTCATTTCCAAACTGTATTATGTGAGTTGCTGCAAGTATTATACAGTTTATTAATATATATGGAAATACAGATTGGGATTATTCCTCTGGGAAGTTTCAATTTGAACTTGGCCAGGTTCAACTGCTTCTCTGACAAAGAATTATGTACAGTGTTCAAGTAACCGTTAAAAGCTCAAGACAGTTGTCTACAAAAAGATACATGAATTATGTAATACAAAATTAATCATACAATCACTCACGTTACACACTTACAGCAAAGCTGACTTAGTGCTGAAAATGCACTTTAGCATTTGCCAAGGTCTAGTGACTGGGACTACGGTGAATGGAAATAAGGGCAGTGCAGTGAGATTGGCTCCAGACACTCTTCAGAGTAACGTTCTGAAGCAGCTCTTCTTTCCAAAGCACATAACAGGGCTTCTCTAAAGCCCACCTAACAACTGATGTAGGCCCTTGACTGCTGCCAGATTACACACTCCCTCCTGGGGTGCACTAGAAGGTAAGAGCTTTCCATCCCTCTTTCTCTTCCACACAGTACTGGAATTGAATCATTACACAAAATGGCTGGATTTGACTTAAGACAGTAATAGTGGATTTCAGCTTTCATGTCTAAAATATGAAGAGCAGCTCCAGCTAATGGATCTGAGGAATCTTGTTATACCTCCAATATAGGCTTTATCTGGCAGCTGAGATTTCTGAGTTCAGACCTGGGCTAACATAAAACGGTACTGACCTGCTGCTCCTATGTGTGGTTTCAGCCTGCCTGCACAGAAACTGCAGTCATTACAGTCCTGCACACATTATAGCTCAGCTTATTGTGCTCTGCCTGCCCTATTCTCTCAAGTAGCTAGTGGAGCATTCACCAGCCTACAACACAGAATAATTGAAATGTTTATGTGTTTGAAGAACTACAGAGGGAAAAGTCTTTTCTATTATTCATTTTATTACACATGACAAGAGGGAAAATTATAGAGGAAGGCTAAGCATTCAAAATTAACACAAAATATACTAAAAGGACTAAGTACAGGCCAGGTCATTTCCATCTTGCTTTGCCATGAGTCATGAAGTTCTCATTGACTAGGAATATATTTTCAAGTTGTTCAGTTAGAAAATTTAGGAAAAGGACTTCTAATGATATTGCTGAAAAACAAATGGCAAATAAAGTATTCAGAGACTGTCTGCCTCAGCTGATGTAGTCTTTTAAATTTGCATTGTTCCTATTTAGCACTGTAAAGAACAGTTTTAATTTACTATGAAGTTCCATTACTTGGTCCAGGCAGAAACAGAATTATTTCCTGGAAAATAATAATAATGTGAAAACTTTTGTTTTACTCAGTGTTACTGCTTTTACTATAAAGAATGTGGAGTATTTAATCCCTCTGTACAGATGTAAGGAGTAGGAGAATTCTTGGGAATATCTAAGTCCCGTAAAGTCAGAATACCCTGCAGCTAATTTTTCTTCCCCACTATCTCTCTACCCTTGTTCTTGGTATTCATCCAGAAATTCTCTTATCACTTCAAACTTACAATGGATTAGTTTCATGTCTCAGGCACCAAGAACCACTTGGTAGTTCTCATTTTTGTATGGTTTCATTTTTTTTCCTGTGTACCTTTACCTGAGATTTTCTCCACAAGCTTAAAAGGAGAACTCCACCAAATTATGAGACTCTACCTCCTAAGCAGGAGGAAGGGGAATGTTCTCTGCTGGTGATATGGCATTTTTTAAGGTGTTTTGCCATTTCTTTGCTGCGATCCTGGGACCACAGTGGGCCACCATCCTTCTCTGACAATCAAGACAAGGCATTTCAATAGCAACTGCTCACTCCCCTTGTGCTTGAGGAAGACTCAGTCTCCTCTGCAGAAGTAGGGAGAACTGTGAATTACAGGGCCAACAACACTCACAGAAAGCCAGACCTCTTCCTTCTGGGGGACCTGCAAGCCCACACAGAACTACCTTCCGTAACATGCATCTAATCCATCAGGGAAGCTGTATGAGTCAGAGACTGAAAGAGAGAAGAAGTCACAAAATTTAACTATGATATAGGAAGATTTTTATAAGCCCATCATAAAAATGAGTAATCATCAGCAGAAACACAAGAGGAATAAAAATACTTAACTCAAGGACGGTATATGATCTGGCTTGACTGAGCAAACAGCAGTTTATCCCTTAATGCATCTAACTTTTCTGACCTAAGATAAC
Source organism: Chaetura pelagica (assembly GCF_000747805.2). NCBI lineage: Eukaryota > Metazoa > Chordata > Aves > Apodiformes > Apodidae > Chaetura > Chaetura pelagica. The sequence goes on along the minus strand of NW_009953929.1, from coordinate 2,216,800 downwards.
AGCTACTGTTGTTTTAACTACTTCTTCACTTTTACAGCAAAGAACATCCAGCTCCTCTGCTCATATAAAAATTCTGAGTATAAAGACTGAAATGGCTTTGAAATGTGTAGTCCCCATCAGAATAAATTATGCACACATACAGTAAGGATGACACATTTTACTTTGTATCTGAGAAGCACTTTCAAGATTAGCATAAATTATATTTGTAAATTAGAGGTTGGATGCCAAAAATCAGAAGATATACTATTTTTATCCCCCTAACCATGATCTCAGCAGACCATGAAATGTCATACTGAAGAAAGAAGAAGAAAGAAGGGCAGGATCACAATCCTGGATTTAGGAACTGCACTTTAAGTACAGTTTTACACAAATCTCCACCATTTTTAGTATAGAAATTAAACATACAAACAAAGTACATACATTTTTTTTTTTTTTTTTTTTTTTTTAAATCATGCTTCAGAGGTTTACCTTTTTATTCCCAAGGAATATCCATAAATTATTTTTTTTCTGCATTTCTTGTCTGACTCCAAATGAGTCAAAATTATCTTACATCAATATCCAGAGGTTATTACTACCATCCTTTTAGTTAGAAGCTAAAGTGTAAATGAATCATGAGAAAGGTCAAATTTAGAGTAATTTTGTGCACCTAAAGGACTTATCTTAAGTGAGCAACAAAGACATCTGTGCACATCAAACTTCTTAGCTCTCCCATATATGTTTGCTTTTGAGGAAGGAGATCAGGTGCTGCTTGAAAAGTTGTGCCTCCCAGGACACAGAATACAGCAGTGCTATAAATTTTGTTCTTTTATCACACCTGACAAACCCACAGGCCCAGGGTTTGATCCTGGAAAAGCACTAGAAGCTGACACTCCCTCTTTGTGTACCTGCATTATTGCACTGGAATAATTAGGAAGCCTTGCAGAAATTGCTTTTTGCTTGTGAACCTGTTCTAAGCAATTCCACTCACAGAGGTGTGCCCACATAGTCTGACACTGTATTATTTCTAGAAACTAATTTCTTCAAGCAAACTTAAACATGTAACAGACATTTTAGAGCGCTCTGTGTTGCTGTTGATAGTCTTGTCCCTGACATCCACGACAGGACTGAATCTTGCACACAGAAGACTTTCCAGATCAAACTGAACTACCATGTGCTGTGGCTGCACTGTAAGATTAACTGAGTCCCTGGTGAGCAACCAAAGGACAGCTCTAATTCCCACACAGTACACAGTGGATGATAAAAGCAAAACAAGTTTTCCATGAATGCCAGATAACTTAATTTTAAGTGATGATCTGCTATGCTCCACAGTCAACTAACTTTTATCATGGAAAAGGTTGAAAATACCAGAAATAGGTGAAGTTTTGGGGAAGAAAATAAAACAAAATCAAACACACAAGACACAAAAAAAAATCCACTGCCAAAACAAAATCAAAACACTTCATAAGAAACATTGATAAATAAACACAATGTATGCTATTTTAACAACAATTCTGACATAAGCTAGACAGCTTGGAAAGGAGTAATTGAGGAGTAAGGGCCTCTGTGATTCACAGAGAGCTTAACAAAACAGTATTTCATGAGTTTGAACAGAGGGGCAGGTACTGCTGCTTATTTCCACTGACATTCCTTCTGTCTTTAGTAGGCTGCCTCTTAAACCAGAAACTAATAAAGAGTACATCAGGCTGAACATCCTCAACGGCCTGATGTTGCTTTTCCCAGAAGACCAACACTTGGGTTTGTATCTGGGGCACAGGGTCTGCAGTGCTCCAGCCCCACATATGCCTGGTGACGAAACTGATGTATATGGGAAGGTTTGTGAAGTTGTGAATACAGAGCGCACTTAACAGGCAGGAGTGAAAAGCACTCTGCTTTTATATGGCAACAGATATTTTTAATTTTGCATGGGAGAGGCACAGCTAAAAGCCCATAAATGAAAGCTCATATGTTCAGAGTCACCTAGAATTAGACATCAACCATATGCAATGTTTAAACTGAGTGCAAATGCATGTTCACATTAATGGAGTGGGGTTTTGCATCCTGTCAAAAATGGGTGGAGCTAGAACAAGGCTGTTTTTTGGCACATTCAGTGGAAAAACACATGGCACAGACTCCACTCTGCCTGAGCAACTGCGGCTAAGTAAATATATCAATGACATATGGGAATAAATTAACATATAAAATAACTGTTGTGGTCTTCTTGCAATGAAATGTGTCTTTCCTTTTCAGTTGAAGAGCAGTAATGGAAAGAAAATGCATAAAAAGTAAAAAAGCCCTTCTGTGGATCAGGTGCTGGGAAAAGTTTAAACCTGGACAAATGAATGAAAGGCACTGACACTGAGAATAGCAATTCGTAAACTAAGTGCACCATGCCTGCTGAGATGTTACAGTGCATACAACCTTTCCAGATTCAGGCTGATTTCAAACAGTGATTAGTACTGATGCTCTTCTGAGTCCCTCAATTAAACATGACTCTACTTTCCATTTAAAATTCAAGCTCAAATACAATCAAATTAAGGTTTTAAGTAAATGCTTCCTATGGACTCCCATCCCAAAGTAAAAGGAGATTGATCCTGACCTCACAGTGAAGAGGAAGAGTAACATTTTTGTTTTGGAAGAAACTTGCTCACAAATTTCCCTTCAGCACAATCCATAGTAAAACAGACTTTGGAGTTTTGTTAGCAACTGAAATGGAAATAAATTCATTTTAATCAACAAGTTGTATTTTTAATTTTTTGTTTAAGGGAAGTGCACAATACAAGTTCCTACAAAACTGCACAAGGCTTACTTGGGTATTTTCCCTCAAAATGTTTCTGTGTGATGAACTGGCCCTCACACAAGAAACAAAAAAATTTAATTTACTGCAGCTTACCCCACCCTTACTACATAAATGCTCTGCTGGATGCATAGTCTTGTCACAGGTGCTGAAATCCCTAGAAATCTTCATTAAAAAAAATCCTTTTTTGCACTACAACAGCCCTGCTGGGGTCCATCACCTTGACTTCACTTCTGCCATTCCTAACCTTGTGCTACAAAGTACACTTATTACCATCTCTCTGGTTCCTTCTGATTTCTGGTGAGAAGGTTTCCACTCAACTTGATGATCAGCACTTTGCGATTTAACTGGATAGCATGAGTATCTGTTTGCATCTTGCAAAATGAAACAAAGACTTAAACTAAATAAAACATTTTTCACAGGTGTCATAAACCCATAAAACAGGTAAGAGAACCACTCCAAACAGACATGTACACTGGTCTCTCTCTTTCCTTCTTCCCTGGGCAGTCTTCATCTGGAAAATAAAACTACATTAAATCCTGGACATTAGTATCTACAGCTCTCAGCATCAAAGCCTGGAGAGGCTCATTCACTGAAATGCAAAGTCACTTGGAAAATCTCTCTGCTTATATCAGTATCTGTAGCAAAGTGACCGTTATTGCCACAACAGAATATTAATGTGCTTCATACCTAAATGTAGAAATAATAATATAAAACAACTATTTCTCTGTCTTGATGGATGTCAGCTTCTTAGCCAGAGTTGTCAGAAGCTGGTTATTTTTCCAGAGAAATAAATAGAAAGGACATTATATTTCCTGAAGCACAGTTGATTTAATATTGCGCATCAGAGCGTGTGAAAATTGTAATGGACAACACAGGTGGTTCAGACTTAGTGATTTTAGACAGGACACTGAAAGAAGCTAGCCACCAGAAGTATAGCTTGTCCCATGTGTCCACATTGCCAGAGAGTCCCCAGACCAATTCCACACTTGGGTCTTCCAATATGTTAAATCCATGTCCATTATTTGAAGTCCAGGTGAACTGTCCAAATGCAAAGTACAGAAATTCTTTTCTCCTCTATATCCATGCACAGAGCTAGTGGGCCAGATCCAGTAACTCTAGCAGACTACAAAAGGGTATGGGAATCAAACACTAGAGGCAAACATCTGCAGTAAAAGCTGCCCATAAAATGCCAAAAAATCAGCACATGTTGATTTTCCTCACACTCAGAATTACTTTTGAAAATGGGGATGTTCAGCTAATTATTATTTGTTGGCCACTGCTGTGTTGTGGATTATTTTTTTCTTGCAGCGGTAGCTGCAGAGTAGTAGAAACCAGCAAGATAGCTAGCTGGTTGCGGTAAAATTACAATCCAACAAGCTCTGACACTGAAGGAAGGCAGTAGTTAAATGCTCCTTTAGTGACAGATACTTACACTGTCCAAAGGATCATCATTATAGTCTTTGAAGCTGTAATGACATGAAATATTTTCAAAGCAACAGAAAGGGTGTTTTCCAAGCTGTGAAAAAACTGAGTAAGAATTTTTTAGGGAGTTAAAACATTAAAACAAAGAGCACAGATCCTTGTTACTTGCATTCAATGTAACAATGGTAAATTAAGTGGGCAATGTGCTGGTTTAGTTCCGTCCATGAGAGCTGATCAGTTCAGTGCTGTTCATACTAAAAACATATTCCTCAGGTAATGCTTTCCATGCCTTGTGGTGGGGAGCTGTGGCAAGTGGGGTTACACAAAGTCTGGGTCTCATTTTACAAAAAGGTGAAAAAACAGAAATAATATGCTGTGCCTTTTCTTCATACTAAAAATTACTACTAAATTCTGCAAAGCTGCTGGTAGTAAATTTTAGTATATATACATTTCTAGGTCACCTAAGCCCCTTTGAAAAGTCTTCTATGTAGAAACTATAACCCTGACATAATAGGAATTGTTTTTTCCATCTCCCAGTGCTACACTGTAGGCAGCAATCTATTTAAAACAACTTAATCCAGCAAGGGGCTCAGAGACACCTTGTACATATGTATGCACCAAGCACTGTAGCCCAGAGCAGCCAGTCTGCAGACGTGGCAGCACAAAGGGTTTTCTGTGTGTCTCTAGAAAGACCAATTCAACTCTTTTTTTGTTTGTTTTGTTTTTCTTTCAAAAAGAAAATACTGTTGTTCTCTACTCCAGAATAGGTGATGCTCCTTTCCCTGCCCTGCAACCCAGCGCCCACACAGGACATAGAAGACCTGCTGTTGTGTGATTACTGCCCCGGCTATGCCAGGATTTCCAGTTTTGTGATGAATGCTAAGCCAAAACAAATGTCCTTCAATATGGTCTCACAATAAAAACCTTAAACCAGAGCAGCCCCTCAATTCAAACATTTTGGGCCACTAAGTATAGTACTGGATCAGGCAGGCTTTAAAGTTCTACAGAGAGCCATGGCAACCTATCTTTAATAGGCACTATCATCCACTTACTAAATGCAGTAAAAAGCTACTGAGATCTAGGAAGGATGAGCTGCAGTGGATTTCATACACACTTCTGTAAGTTTGCCTGGGAAATACTTTTATAGGCTACTTAGAATGGCATGGAGTGAGCAGCTCATTATTCTAGTCTCTAGAATATATTTGCATTTTCTTTTTTACTCAGAAAGAAGCAAGAACTACCACTTGTTAAATAAAGCCTATCAGCATCTAGTTGTTTACCCAGTGGATTCACCACTTTACAATAAAAGCAGATTCTTAGAAGTGAGAAAAGGTAGAAGAAGCACAATCACATTATTGCAGCTCTGAAAAGTGCTTTCTAGAAACCATGTGTAGGTAAATGGCAAAACCAGCATACTTCCCATTGGAATTTTTTAGTTACATGGCTACTTATGGTCATGTTTTCAAGTTTTGCTTTATAACCACAAGTAACAACACACTCTTAAAATAAGACCCAAAGCTCCTTTGGAATCCTAGAAGGGAAAACTAAATGCAATCAAAGGACTGCAAGACATGAGAGAAAAACCTTGGAAATGAAATCTATGGAGTTTTGCAAATGTTCATAAGTGATCCAAGCAGAATTTTTTTAATCCACTCTCGGGTATCAAAAGGGAGTTCATACTTCACAGGTGTATGCAGTAAAATCTTTAGGATAGCTTTGATTCAAGACTCAAATCAACTTCAAGCGAGCTCATGAAAGAATAGTGTCAAGGAAAGAAAATATCTCCCAGGGAGAGACTGAAAGCTGTGGACGCAACAAAACTGGGTTGTCTAATACACACTAGCATCTATAATTCTTGAAATGCAGATAAAAATAAATGCATATTATAATATTTCATAATATATACAAAGTACTTATGCATGTGCTTATTAATCTGTGTTTATTGCCCTTCAAGCTGAAGAAACAATTAGATTCCTTTTAAGCAGCAGTAGTACAGGGCATGTAGCTATATAACTTTGATTTACAGAGTGTGACAGGCAATCAGTGTGCGTCAGAGAAAGCCCACATCAGCAAAGAGCCACGTTAAAGCCACATTTGAATTTTCTTTTTCAGGACTGAACAGATGAGTGTTTCCTTCGTGTTCTGAGCACAATAGGACTGGGAAATAACCTACATTTCAGGCTAGGAGAAAATGGATTGCTTCAAATTACAGGAAAATGAACAGCACTAATTTTATTCCTCACTTTCAGTAGAATTGAGTAATGCATATCTGAAAAAGGAAAGCCAGACATATCTCTGTTATTAGACCTTTCCACTTGCACATACCACAAGTAGTATAGGAATGACAGCTGGAAATCAAGTATTTTTCTACATTTTTCACTCTCATGATATAAACATTAGATTTGGCTGATGAAAAAAAATCTATTGGGGTTTTTTTGTTTGTTTTTAACAACGAAACAGGAATACAGGCAGGAATTGAAAGACTGGATTCCTGTATTAACACTGATGTACAACAAGAGCAGTTAAAGATCCCCTTTAAAAGACACTGGAATTACTTTCACAAAAGGTTTACAGCAGTGGTTAGACTATAAACTGACTACCTATTTAATCTGGGAAGTGTCTGATTGCAAAGTCATGAAGCTATTCAGAGAGGCAGGCTTGCAGGAGGAAAACATCTAAGCTGATCAAATCAGTAGCATCTTGCTGTCCAGATCAGAGGGTCAAATTCAACATCTCAAGTTTGAAACAATCACTACATAACTGAGAAACCCAAACAGGACTACATTCCCCAGTCCTCTCTGTCCCACTATCACAAGACAGTCTCATCACATCCTTTGCTGAGATCAGGTTTGGATCCTTCCACTGGTACTTTGTATGCTTACTCAGGACTACAAGGTTAGGAGCTGGTATCAACAAAACGTTCTGTTTTCTATGAAAATAAGCAAGTGTCAACTTATTTTCTTACAAGCCAAGTCACTCAGTATAACTATAACACATAGAAACAGCTGGACAAATGACTAAGTCTGTCCCTGGAGATGAGCACTCTGTGCCTTCTGCATCTTGCAGCTCTGCAAGGAGGAGTGTGAGTCAGATGGGTCACCCAAGTCACTTGGTCATCTCAGGATTGTTCCTCTGTCCTGCCTTTTAACTGCAAATTGCGAGGTAATTGAGAGATGAAACAGGGACTAATCACCCACAAAACAGAGTTACTAAGATTCAGGGTCCCCTTTAGAGACAGTTATACACCTGTGTACACCTGCCACACATACAATTGATACATTTTATAAAAGAAGCTTCAGTCTCAGTGAGTGCCATTTCGCAGTGACAACATTCCAATATGTAATTTAATAATTCCATTGGTATTCTTTGGAAATGTTGATCATTGTTGGTCCTTTTTTTGCTGCATTTTCTACTTTTTTGGTAGCTTCTATTCCTATTTTTATTATTATTATTAGTAGTAGTAGTCCTTCCCAAGTCTGTTACCTGCTCATTAGAACTCCTGTGGTAGAAAATGCTCCTGCAAGAAACTAATTCTAGAACTTTTCAATTTCCCTTCAGGTTAAGTGAGTTTATAAACTCAGATTATTTTCAAGGTGAGCTTGCAGTGATGTCTTCAACAGACTCCGCATCTTTTTATATTAAGGCAAAGGGAAATTCATCTATATAATTTTAACTCTAGACTTGGAAGGCTGAATAAAAAGTGATTCTAGATCCTGAAAGAAACTTGCCTCCACTGGAGTTTAAAGGGACTAGCAGTCAAATGGACAAAACAACTGAGAAGAGTTTCTTTGTTAGATATAGAAGAAGGATATATGGCTACTAGAAACACAAGCTTGTCCTAATAACTCTTCCACAATGAAAACGCACTTTGGTATTATACAAAGCAACTATAAAATTTCCAAGAGCAGGTGCACACGTGCTGCTAGTTAATATTGTTAATGGAACCACTGAGCAGCTCAGTGAGTTGAACCTACGGCAAGTTCCAGGAATACAGAGTTTTTATATGCGATTTGAATGCTGTGTTCCCTACTGAATGATTGTAGAGTTCCTATTCCACTGCAGTTGCAACTATAAAACATTAGCAATGTTAAAGTAAATAACAAGAGATTGCACAAGAAAGGCGTTTCACCAGCTAACATCTCGGCCTCTATGCTATCCAAAACAGGCTTTATCACTTCCTTTTATTTTTTTTTTAAATCAAAGTAACACTTGAAAAAAAAACACAACAACAAACATAACAAACAAACAAAACCCACCCCAACAAAAGAAACATACTCTGGAAGTTTAAGTAATCATAGGTAAAAGGTTTACAGCCTGTACATTTTCCCCAATTTATTACTCAAACAGCAGCAAAATTGATGGTGATTTTGCAAGGGCAGGAAAAAATATAGTAGTGTCTCATCTACAACTTCCAGCAATAAATTTTAAGCGCTATGGAGCTTTTATTATAAATGGCAATTTTGTTACTGGCATTAGAGATGTAGTCATCCTGATCTCCAAAAACGCCTACCACTTTCTGGGCAGTTCTGTGAAATGTATGTACATTATACTGAGCATTGTACATTGTACACAGCCAATCTGTACGTTGGCTTGGAGCAACCTAGTATACTGTGAGGTGTCCCTGCCCATGCAGGGGGATTTGAACTAGAGGATCTTTAAGGTCCTTTCCAACCAAAACCATTCTGCGATTATTCATCATAGGACAGGTAACCTCTGACACAAAGCAATTATCTGAATGTTGCATAACCTTGCATACTCTTTGGGTATCAAACCTTAAAGGCACAGGCAAACAGAGGCTCAGGACTGAAAGAAGCAGACTAAACCACTGGGCAACTACCCCTAAAGGAACAAGGTGGCCTCAGCCCTCTTTCACCTTTCCCTGCATTTATTTTATCAACACCATCTCCTGAGGCAGGAGCCTGTGTCCAGCAGGCAGAAACATCAAAGTCAGCCTTGGCCCCCCAAGAGGATCTAGTCTCCAAGAGATGTTAGAGCTCAGAAGCATCTCATCTGTGCAGAGGGAGCCTGGCTTTAACCTAGTCATGCCTTTATGAGAACATCATTATGAAAGACACCAAATAAACCTAGGTATTTAGGACTTACACTGTCAAGGGAGGGTGTGGGGGATAGGGGGAAACTGCTAGTACATATTAGCTTATCACTAGGTATCCAACCAATTTCACAGAAGACTAGCAGCATCTTGTTTGGTTTAGGAATACAAACCATCTCTGTTCAATCCATTTATAAAATGTGAAGAGGCAGAAGGAAACTGAAGATTCATGAGGACTTCCTGGAAAGAAACATCCACTTGTCTTTCATTTCTCTAATTCTTGATTTTAGACTCATCTTTTTCACAATCCTTTCTTCTCCAGTCTGTATGTCCCCTGTACTGCAGGACCATCAGCCACCCTGTGGACCCCAGGTTACACTCTGAGGGAATTTCTGTGCACATGTCTAGCACCACCACAGCTGTAGCCAGCTGTATGTCTGGTTTTGTGACTATGTTTTACAACAGTTGATCTTCATCTAGAGACAAGGGGAAAGGAGAACATGAGGAACACTTGGGAAAGCAGGGATCCACCCTGAGTCTACACAGATGCTGCTTGTTTTGACAGAAAAGAGGCGAGGCCTACAGGTGGAGCTGCATGACAAAAGGATTGCAAGGACTTCAGAAGACCCACTGTGAAAGTGAGGTCCAGTCTGTACAGTAGTCCTGTATAGTTACATAGTTTCATAGGCCTACAGTGGCTGAGCATGTCCTAATAATTTACTTATCTCTGTGCCATAACTGCTATTGTCCCATGTCCAAGTTTGGACGATGATGCAGAATGTACAGCTGAGCAAAACTCTGAATCCACATTCTATAATTTCCAGGCTGCAATCTCAAATGCAGAACCACCCTTCCCCTCTGTCACACTTCTATTTTTCTCTGCATGGTTAGAATTTCACCTCTGAAATATGCAACAAATACTGGTCTGAATGCAGTACAGCATGTCAGAAGACAGCCCCAGAGCCTTCATCCAGGGGTGCCTCACAAGTCATTGTGGGTCACTTTCATTCAGGAAGAAGCTGTTGACAATATGAAGACCCCCCCAGCTTGCTCTCTCCTGACACAACTGAGGGCAGTCTCTCAGGAGCAGCCAAGCCTTTGGCCTGAGAGCACAGAAGGGGTTTGCAGTGAGGCCTTGGACTTGGAAAGCAAGGACAGAATGTGCATTTGGCTTATCCTCAGCTGTCATTTAATTCTTTCCCCAGCACACTGGCAGGAGAAAGAAAAGTCTGATGATGTTTAAAACGCAAGACATACACACACAAAAAAAGATAAAGTGTATCATGTTGTTGATTTGACAGATCCCTCAGCCAGCAGCCAGCAACCGGATTTGACCATTTGGATAATCTGCTCACAAAAAAAGAAATTACAGACAGAAATGTAAGGGTGTGTCCAGTAAATGTGGTGAATTGCCAAGGTTGAGGGGACGAGTAACAAGAGAAAAAGAGGGGCAAGCTATTTTGCCTTTCAGAAGGCAGATAAGGAAGAAGAGGCAGATGAGAAAGAGAGGGGGAAGTCCTGCCCTGAGCATGCTAAGATGCTTCATGGATGGATGCATATTTGCTGCACTGCAGATACACTTACACATAATAAGCCTAAATTCATTAATACTAAATATTTACGCTCAGCTTGTAACTGGTCCAAAAAAGCAATTACGATACATCATGCTGATGGAGAGTATAAAGCCATTAAAACTTGGATCACTCACACAATATACTGTGTCAATGCACAGTTAACAATAACATCCCTAGTAGAGTACATTTAAATAGGGACAGTCCATCCTTTCTAATAAAGCAAGGCAAAAATCTATGGTTTGCTGTGACACGTATCCTGCAATACGTGATACATTTAACTGAAAATATACTACAGTGAAAGCCACAAATATGATTTCTGTTGCCCATTAAATTTAGCACAGTTTATGTGGTAAGCTCAAAGGGAGCTCTCAGGACTGTACTTTGGTTACAATATTTTCCCAGCAGCCTAACATCTAATTTATGGCAGATTTAAAATATACAGATGCACTGGTAGCAACAGCACCTTTAGCCTCATGATGGCAGGTGAAGAGAAGCCACACAGGGAGAGACTCTGCAGTGCCCATCCTCAACCTATTTCTAGTCCACTTGAATTTCTGAGAAAGGAATAAACAATAGTAATTTCTTGGTTGGAAATGAAGAGCAGAGCTCTCAGAAGTCAAACCTGAAGATGTATCAGTCACATTCAGTCCTCTTACAAATAACAGTCTTAAGAAGTTAACCATGTGGTCTTTTAAAAAGAACATACTCCCTGTAGAAGACATTGTCTGTAGAAGTGCTACTGGATGTGTCTTCCGGCCCTTATAACCTATGAGCCTTGGAATCAAAATCTTGTGAAGACAATAAAAGGGTCTGAAATTTCCAAGAGCTACTTTACAAATATGTGGCCCAAAACACAGTTCAATAAACTACAAGGAAATAAGAGCTGATGATGAACAGAGGTTTTAGGGGGAGTTTGGCACTGGGAATACATTACTACAACATGACCTACATAAGTCATGGGCATTCCCTCATTCCATTTTCTCTTGTCTTTGGATAACCCTGCATATAAACACATGGTGCCACTGGTAAAACATCAGCTGCCAAGATAAATGGTAAAAGACTACTAAATCAGCCATTTCCAGAGCTCAGATCCAAAGACACTAATCCTTTCATCAGGATTCAAACTGGCAATGTACCATATAGGAGGACATTTGTTCTCTCTCTGGGCTGGATATAAAACCTATCTGTTGAACAGAGCAAACTCTCTCCTACTCTCAACTGTATTACTGAGTAAAGGTGTAAAACCATGTTTGCCTTCTGTGTTCCTCCAGAATCACTGGAGTGACCACAACTACAATAGCAATCAAATTAATCAAATGACAATATTTGAGTAGATGTTACAGTGCTCAAGAACAACTCAAATATATGATTTTGCATTGTATTTTATAAAGCCTGTTGGTTGTACAGGAGCATGCAACATGTTTGATTTACAGCAGAATCAAATCTAATTACCTTCTGGGCCTTGATACAGGCCCATCTTTGCACATCTCTTGATGAGAGTCTGGAAATCATGAACAAACCCAAATTTTGGATTTGGATCTGCTAATATGGCTCTCATTGCTGGCTCAGCAATGGTATATTTAAAGATTTCTCTTGTTTGGAGCCGGGAAATCATGCCAGTGTTTTACATACCATATCATGTGACTGCTGAGATTTTTGGGGTGATCTTTGTTCCCTCACAAAGCTCTAATCTACAGCAAGCAGCTTTCCAAAGCAAAAATTGACAATTTGATGTGGAAATACGATCTGATTACTTAAGTTGAACATATAAAATGAGTTTAAACTACTTCAGAACATTCAGTCTATGATAATTCTCTTGAATTCCAGGTTTTCTATTTTTTTACTCTTGAGGTTGAGTCTGATGACTTATATCTATGCTCAGATCAACTTGTGTGTTGCTATTTTGGGCAACCACACACTCTAAGAATCATTGTATATATAAATCAATTAAAAAATGTTTCTGTTTGATTGCTGTGCACCAGGATGTTTACAAGATGACCCAAGTCTAAAAAAATCATGATTTTCTGTGGTAGGAATAAAAATCTGATCATTAACGTGGACATTCTATTTTAACTTAAAAACGTGAGACAGGAGTGCAATATTAATACCAAAAACAAACCAGAAATGGGACTTCTTCAATTATTCAAACAAAAATCGCAGCTCCAGTTAGCTATAGAAGGCCTAGGGAAGCATTGAATGAAATGTTAAAATTAACATGTACATTCTATATCAAGTAATCTATTTATTTAGTATAAAGAAATTTTTCAAATTCTGTGTTGGCATTCTTATGCAATAGATCATGAACCTCATCCTGTTCATTCCTATATATATAAGCAGAGTATTTTCAAGGCTAAGTCTTTTCTCCTAGTACGTGTATATGAATATTACAATGTATGAAATATGGTTCAGGCAATTCAGTCTGAAAAGTCATTTCATTTTTGCTATACATGCCATGTTGAGATGGAAACAACTGTGTGTTAAACAAATTTTTTTTTTTCTAAAGCTTAAAAATAAAACTAAGGCTTCACAAGCTGTTCTTTAGCAACTTCTAAGGAGCAAACTACTTTCTACAAGCGTGATTTAAAATATTCCTCAGCAGAAACCAGCAAACAACTGTCTATTTTCCCCAACACTTCCTAAAGCACTTTTATGCACAACACAGAAAAAGAAGCACTCAGTATTGTGTACATTGTGTATTGGCAGAATTCGTGGTCCTAGAATATGGCATAAAAAGCATAAAAATCCACAACCCTTATAATTTTCGATTAATCAGTTTCAGCTTAGAGACTGGTCATAGAAATATATTTGGAAGAATGTTCTTTATTCTTTTTTCCAAACAAGTAATCCCTGTCTTTTCAGTTTTATCTCATGTTGCTGTCTAGATGAAGTTATCCTGTCAACAAAGTGTAATAATATTTCTTCAAAGTACTTAAGATACTTTCTAGAAGTGTAATTTTAGGATAGATTAAAGCACAATAAGCCATTCCAGTGCCTTGGAAAAAATGTAAGTAGCTTAAACTTGCCTAAATATTGATTTAACTGCTAGAACAAAATAACTCTTCCAGGCAACCCTAATAAAGGATTTAAAATACTTACTAAACATGTATGATCCACTGGGTAATCATGACTGTGAAGAATCCCTTTCAGTCTCTCAAGAAACACTTTGCATATTTCACAAATTTCCAGGGAAAATTTTCAAGAATTCAAATAGTATATTACATATTACTTACTTAATATTGAGCCTAGAGATCAAATTTAAACTTGCATCATGTGAGAAAGAATTAAGATTGCCACCCTTTCCCTAGCCTGTAGTGAGTTTGTCCTCAATTTGAGCCCCACAAATGTGAGCAACTCACACCACTGATTTATTCTGCCTCCCAATTCAACAGCACTAGAATTTTACTGTCTGAATTAAGTCTGGATTTTGGCTTCTACTGTGGGCTACCCTTGTTGCTTTTGCTTAGGACAGAGACTTACCAATGAAATAATTCCTTATCACTGGAAAGAAACCAGGGAATAACCTTCCTGCTAATGTTGACTAAAAAAGCATAAGGAGGGCTTACCTGCCTGCAAGTGCAAGCTACCAAGAATCTGCAAGTCAGATCCAGGCCAGTGGCTTTTAAAGGCTTTGTAATGCTACTGCACATACAGCACCTTAATTGTCTTCATTTCAAGGTCAACCTGAAGAGCTGTTGGCCTGGAGATGGGGAGAAGCTGCATGCTCCAGGGTTGAAGAATCCATATTACTGCCGGCCTGAGCTGGTCAGGAAAAAGACTACATAAGTAAAATATGATCCAAGTGCAAGACTATTTATTCTGCTTCTATACTCCATTGATGATCAGGATTCACACCACAAATTAAAAAAAGAGCTCAGCGGGAGAAAATACCTGTTAGTGACCTCACAGTTCTCACATCGGGTATTTACCATCATGAGGCCTTTCCTCATTGAAGGTCTAATGCCAAATCAGTGCAAGGCTGGGCTCTGCCTGCTCTCCATCTGGCTAGGATTCTGTTCCTTACCCTATTGCCTCAATCATGTGGTTTCTGACTTGGAATGAAAAAGTGAATTGAGCTGCCACTATGAAGTGACCATCCTCCTGATGTAAGATCCCAGAGCAGAGAGACTGAACAGTAGCCCAACTGTCTTGTCCAGCCAGCACATCAATATGATGTCTAGTTACATACTGCAGTGATTAGAGAGGACAGATCTCATTTAGTCATGACCAACTATGCTTTGCAAGTCAAAATGCTCTGAAGGAGTTGGGAGCCCATCAGTGAGTACAATTCAGTGCAGCTTGGTAAAGGCAGGGAAAGGGATGAAGCAAAAGGGGCTGCAGATCTGCTACAGCAGCGCATGAGACTACCTCTGAGAGGTAAAGAGCTGGTTGCATTTTTCTACTTTTTATTCACTAGAACAGGCAGGGAATTTTGCTTTAGAACTAGAGAAAATACCTTTAGATCTGTGAAAAGCCACCAGCTCTCTTGGATGCAGCCATACATGCCTTGAGCCTTGTCTTCTGCCCAGTCTGAAGTTCTCATGCAAACCAGCTACTTTGTGGGAAAGTCCTAGGCCTAGGGAGATGACCCAATTTAGGAAATGGCTTATCTCATGAGGACTTTCCTAGCTCTTCCTCCTCCAACCAATCTCCAGGGGAATATGCGTCCAATTACTGACTTTTCAAACACTAGAATAATTCCCCTGCCCTTCATAAAGTATCTCTCACTGACCGGCATATAACCTCAGGTAATTAAGTAGATTCCTAAATGGCAAATACCCAAGATTAGACTTTAATCTCAAGAGAAAGAATAGTGACAGAGCTTTTAAAAGATTTTCAGGTAATTCACTGAGACATTACATTCCTCATTACAGTCATCTTAAATGCAGCAGAATTGACTGAGTTGAAGTTCCTGGTATGAAATGAGATACAACCTAAAGTGTGCTGAATGGTTTTTCCCTGAGCATCTCCCGTTTCATACTCAGCCTCCTCAGACAGGTGATAAATGCAGTCTCTCCATTTATTGGATCGTATTTCATCATACACAAATGTATGTGTCACTATTCATCTGTGCCCTCCCTAGACAGCCTCTCCAGATTGTACTAGTGGGGTTTCAGCAGGACAGAACCAGGCTCAAGTCTCCATAAAGCAGAACTCAGGACAGCAAGGGAAGCTGGCACAGGGAAACAGTCTCATTTGGGTATTAATTCAGGACCTATATGGAAAAGAAACGATCCATTTCTTCAGAAGACCTTTCTAATTCTCGGCTAAACAGCAAAGCAGTTTCTATTTCTTACATGAACTAAGAGATCCTGGGGTGAGCAAATCCCCGAGTAAATGTCTGAGGTAACAGGGTATTCACCTTGTGCTGCGATTGGTTCAGATCTGTCTCAGTTTAGGGCTAAACAACAGAGAGCACTCCCAGATAGCATGATTCAAAGTGGGATGGTTATACCAGAAACCCAATATGCTGCACAGCTAAACTCAGCCCAGTAAAGTCACCATCATTTCTCCTCTACTGAGATTGTCCTTAAAGATCCCACACAGACACCCAATACTTATATTTTACATACCATGACAAAGTGAGAAACCAGAGCTAGGAATGAACCTAGGAAAACAGCTAGTGATAAACTCTGAGCTCTGAACTAAAAATTCTGAAAATAAATGGCTTATACACTATTTAACAGCTCAAGAACTAGCTACAGAATTATCCAAACAGCTATAATAATTTTTAAACTATAGTAATAATATCATAAGCCCGCTTATGCAATTTATAAAGGAGAAAAATAACATGTCAATTATTTGCTATTTAAAAAGTATTCTTTTTTAGCTTCTACTTATACAGCTGCAAAAATAAGCAGTTTGCAACCATGCTGTTTTGCATAACTGCATTTGAGTTTAACTCATAACAAAATGCAGTTATGTTTTTTGAAGTTCACTTCAATTTCAGAAAAACAGAAAATACAATTTTTTTATTTATTTATTTTTTTGTGTGTGTGTCTTTTCCTTATAAAGCACAGGACACAGGCCTTAGAGAGAAAAGCCTCCAGCATGGAAAGTCTGGACAGCTGGAATTGCTGAAGTGTCTCTGGAGATCCTAGGCAGATCATCAAGAGTGAGCAACAACTCAGGATTCAAACATTTCTCCTTACCAAGGATGAGATCCTACAAGTTCACTAAATGTGACCTATTTCAAAGTTCAATGAGGTCCAGATACAAATCTAAACTTTATCTTGATTGCGAAGAGACAGAGTAAAATATTAATTCCAAACCCATTTCACATCTGGTTAAATCTAGCTTTTGGGCCCAGCCCTCAAAATGTTATTCTAGAAAGTTCTTGGGACAGTAGTACTAAGCTGAGGCAATATTACAGGATTCAGTGTTTTGATGAACATGCAGACTGTGAAAATGAGATCAAGAAGTAGCTGAGCTTCACTTATAAAAAAGGATAATTTATTTTAAAGAGAAAGAGACAGTGGTAAAATGAACCATGTGGGGAAACCTCAGAGGACCTGAATAAATGTAAACATGTATGACTCAGTATTGACTGTCATGCAGATCAACTCTAATAGTTTAGACATATGAATTGAACAATTCCAGCTAATGTAGAAAGGAGTCAGTTAACTGTTTATGCATATTTATATGTGAAATAGGTAAGAGTATGTAGGGTTTTTTTAAGAGTATTATCAGGCCTGTACTTCTTGAATTGCATGGGTGCTGAAGTTTCTATGCTTTAGATACGCAGCAGAAATATATATGGACTGATTTACTTAAACAATTTAAAGTTTGAACTGCTTTATTATGGATCTAGCAGCATATCATAACCATAAGATTAAGCTATAAAGTTATAATCTTATTTGCAGGAATACTGTGCTAAAGTCAATGAAAGTATTACAGATTTACACAGTCATTGGGAGGAAGAGCAAGTCCAGAGTGTATCAACATTTAAAAGATCCTAATTAGGACCAAGTGTTTTTGACAATTTTATTTCCAGCTAATTAGAACAGATGTTTTAGTACTAGGACCTGACTGCACTGTATTATGCAACAATTATTAATATCTACACTTAAATAAATAATTCAGCAAAGAAAGATGCACAGAAGTGCTTTTGTTTATAGTGCTGTCAAAATGAAATACTTGGGGGAAAAGAGTTAATAGTCATACACTTTTAACAGGTTGAAACTAGACTGAGTGCTATTCACAGGAAATCAGCAAGCTGCCCTGCAGACTCAGGATCATTAGTCATTGGAGCCAGTTTCTTGCGATCTGACACTTAAGGACCAGTTTCTGGTGTGTATACACACTCCCACGTCTGTAACAGGAGCAACTGTTCTCTGTGTACAGCTGGGAGACTGTGGCTACAACAGTATCATTAAGTGACATCTTGGGTGGTTTCCTTTCTCTAGACCTTAAAGGGACTACGGGGACAGGGCTGACAACAGTAAGGGGAGAGCCTTGCCCTGCATCCTGTGCAGTAACACAGATATGTGTGTGCCCAACCCAACACCCAAAACCAGAGCCAAGTTCCAGGACCATGATCCACCTTGGAGCTTCTGTCACACTCCTGTGCAGGGCAGATTGCTGCCAGAATTTCACATACCTGCTGTATGAATGTAAAGGTGTACTGAATCTGCAGGTACGAACCCAAGAAAATGGGATCACTGCACTTGGAAATGTGTATTGTCATGTATAAAGCCTTCTGGACACATGCAAAACTTTAAAGGCTGCATGTACGAGCCTCAATATTTAATGCAGAATCTGGATATGAAGTGAACTGGAATTACACTAACCACACAAAGACTTGACATCTAAAACCTAGAAATATATTGTCAGCATTAAGCAGAGAAACATGAAGCACTCTCATGCACAAACCAATTACTCTATCCAAGGTGATTTTAAGAAAGAAATGATCTCCAAGCAAGGCTGCTATTGGAAATGGCATAGGTAGTAAACAAAACATCAGAAGAGTCCCTCTAAGATTTCCACAAAAGAGAGGACATACCTAAAGTCACAGGCCATTCAGAATTTGGAAGACCTCCACTCATCTCTCTGCTTCACACACACTGCCTGAGTAGCCTGACTCAATCATTCCTATCAACTTTTATGAAAGTATTCACCCTTTGGAAGCTCTTACCCACCCACAGAGCAGGTGCCAAAGCAGTTCAAACGTACTTCTGGCAATTCAAGCCATGGGACTAAAATAGGATTACTCTAGGTTTTTGCCTCATTTTACCCCATTTTATAACCACTGATAGATTAGAAGGTGCAGAGGTACTACAGCAACAGGCTATGCACAGGTACCTAAGACATACTGAGAAGAAGTGGTATATTACAGCTGTAATTTGTTTAGTATATTAATAAAATCAGTTTAATATCTAACTAGCAGCAACTGCAAAATGGAACTCTATATTTTACTCCAGACTTCTATCACTGTATAAACTATCTCAATAAGCATAAATAATTTTAATGCCCTATTTTGCTCCTCTGTAAGTGGCAAAACATTGACTTCAGAGTAACAATCCTATACATTAATACCTTGGAAGTGATGTTTTTAGGCTAGCAATATTTGACAGGCCTAAAGGAATGATACTGACTTATGGCAACTAAAGGTTTCTGCTTTGTCAAGTATAAGGAGGAAGGAGAAGGGGAATTTATTAGTGTAGTTACTTTAAAAGGTCTATTACAATTTTATTAGAGGAGAAGCTTCAGCAGTTTCAGTTATTTGCAATTTAACCAGTGTGCTATGAATTAAATTTACAGGGATTTTTAAAAAGTGAATTTACTGTTGATCAAGATAGTCTGGAGTAGACTGGTGAAGATATTTGGTATTTTCCACTTTGGTAAAACCATATTACCATTTTCATGACCTGAGCTTAGATATTCTGCTTCCTTTTACTGTGTTGCACTCTATTTGGTCCTTCTGGATACGTGTGTGGGAAGGAGTGGGACTGATGTACATTGGAAAAGTTAACTCAGTCGATTCAATTAAAGCCTTTAGTTTAACAAAACTAGAATTCATGGAGTGGAAAATCAGAAATTCATTCTAAAAAATAATTAACTATCAACAGTATTCATTAGACCTTTAATAATGAGTGACAGTGATAACCCCAGAGAATAAACTTCATTTGAAGTCTGGTAAATAAAGGCTGATGCAATAGACTTGTGGTTTTGGTTCACTAGTATAGATTAATGTACCTCACCCAGTACCTCACCTGAGGACAGTGAAATCCTTACTGAAGCCTCAGACAAGGCACTGGATTTGCATGCAGTGACTGTTTCTGCTGGATGAAAGCATTCAGCTCCCTCTTTACTCTCAGGGAGCCGACATGAGTAGCTAGACTCTGATTTCACACCAGCTTAGCACAAGTGACACTTCAGCAGTATAATTCAATCTCTGAAACTATGTCTTGACTTACACTGATAGCTGGGAAAGGTGAAAAATCAGGCCAAAAGAACAATTCCAGAAGCAAGGCAGCTATTTCTTGGAGATAGAAATGCACATAACTCCCCCATACCCATTCTCTGCAGAGAGAATCATTTTGGTCCGTTCATCCAGAACAAGCTAAGATACAAATAGAAGAAGTGAAGCATTCTCCTTTGTGCTTGGGTCCACAGCATAATAAGCTAAGATCCATCTCCCTGCCATGGGCATATTAGCAAGCAGCTCCTACTGCCTCACAGGGAGAAGGGGAATAAGACAACTCTATCACACCCACACCTACCTGCTCCATCAGCAGAAAGTGCAGACTGCAGCACAGAGGGAGCAGAGCCAAGAAATGAATTGGCTCTCCTCTACCCAGCCAGCTATGACTACTTCTCCCTCCCTTATTCCTGTAGCTGTTATCCTAAGCTACTTGCCTAGCCTTCTGCTTTTGACAACTACGTCATGAATTGGGAGACAAGCAAAGGCACCTCTATCCTGTGGCTGCAGTTTCTCAAGTACAGCCCTTCTTCCCCCACCTTCTCCCGGCCAGCAGCAGCCTTTTCCCCTACCTTCTCCTGGCCAGCAGCAGCCTTTTCCCCTGGCAGTGCTGCCACAAAGCAGTCAAATCCCTGAAGGAAAACATGCAATACCCAGTTCTGAAAATAAATCATGTCTATCTGAAACAGGCTCCAAATGCAGCAGAGCTGCACCTTTTTTCACAAGAACCAGTCAATCAGCAAGACTGACTGGGCCTGTCTGCCAGATTCTGCTTGCTTGCATTTTACAAAGCAGCCGTGGCAGCTCCTTATTTGCTGCTCTGTGCAAATGATAGCAATTACAGCTCACGTAGACATGAAGTGTAGGTACATGGGCCTAATTAGAGCTGAAAAAATTTAAAGACAAATATTTTCCTTAGAGAAAGCTAATCTGAAACCATACTTCAGACACTTGCTTGGACAGGTTGTGTTGAGATTTAAAAATCTTTAAGGAGAGCAAAGAAATCAAGAGCTCAGAGCAAGCTTTAATTCCAAATGGACTACTGATGTCTGTATTCCTGTGATCCCTTGACAAAGCCAGCTGGGATTGCAGCCAGGTCAGTAACACTGAGTTCCAGACTATAAGAGAAACTATTTGCACATTCATCACTCCACCATAGATCAGAAACACTAATATTTATCGTAGTTACATATAACAATGAAAGAGCTCAAACAAACTAGCTTTTAGAAGATCCTTTCATTAAACCATACTGCAGTGAGTCTAAAACCAAGTAAAATGCTGTCACCTGTCTCATTTGAGTTGACTTACACTGTTCTATACAGTCAGTGTACTGTCATTCGCAGTGATAGGAAAGATATTTTTAAACACCTTTGATCAAGCTTTGATTTATTTTTTTAAATTTTTTAATTGTTTTTTTTTTAGAAACAGCTGAAAATAAGGAGTGTCTGGAGCCATGTCATCTTGTCCTGTCTCCTGCCCTTCCAGAGAAGCTAATTCCTTGGCTGATGGCAGAAATTCTGTAGCTTCATCAAAATTGGTGGCACAATGCAAGTTTGCACGCTTGAAAATTTGGCTCAGTAAGGATTTATCTACCATACCAAAATGTGGCCCTGGATAGCAATTTGCTTCCTCCAGATAAATTAAAAATCCAAAGTTACTTTTTTTTGAAACACCAACACAGAGAAATTTATTTTCTTCTTAAACAGACGCCATGTGGAAACTTTAGGAGTCTGAATCTTTGTAAGTAGATTAACTTTGGCATCTCCCACCATGAAGCAGGAATATTTAAATCTAAAAATAGCATGCTAAAGCTGTTTTAAGTTGGATAATTCAGCCAGAGGTGGCTCTCATTTCATCTAGCTCTGCCCAATTTGCTGCAGCTAAAACATATTTGAGACATGCTGAGCCAAAACAAAGTGTCCCCTTGTCCGTACCTTAAAACTCCACATTGAATCTTGCACACATCCTGTCCTATATTTAAAAGGTCACATTTGAACAAGCTATCATGAATCACACATCTATACAGTTTAATCAATTGGTAGAGAGCTTATATTAGTAGTTTCTTATAGCAGCAGGCAATTTTTTTGCCCTAATTCAGCTTCTTTCCAACAGAGCCAAGCCAGTTTACAGCAGAAAGGTAAAAAAGCTCATCTGTTAACATGAGACAAACATAGGAGATGCCACTTTTTGTTTTCATACTTAAAGATCAAGGAGAATCTACACTGGTATGGGAAGGTTGTTGTTTAATTATACAATAGCTACGGAGAGGTAACAATCTCTTTGAAGTGCTTTAACTTCTGTGCCACTTTCTCAAGTGAAAAAAGAAGAAAGATACTCATCACTTTGAATGCTGCCAGCTTAGATGTGGGGGAGGAGACCGGGGGAAGAATGTCACATTGAGGAAAATATATATTCAAACTGATTAATAAATGTAAACACATCATTAGATTAAATAGCAGGTTAGCTTCCTGACAGCTAGGTTGTCAAAAGTAAGGAAAAGGAAGAAGGATAGATCACAAGAAACTAAACAAACAGCAGCTAAAATGCTAGCATTATTTGGAGCTTGAGTGGCTGAGAATCCTTCCATCAAGGGGACACAGCAGGGACCAGCACTTGTGTTTCCTGCAATTCTTTGTGTTGGTATCAATTAACTAACTATTACTTTATTCAGCTTACACATAATTAGAATCTAATTTTTAGCCACATAGCAAATCTTTTTTTTCCCTCTCCAGAATTAGGACCCAATATTCTTTTGTGAGGAAGTTCTTGTTTTAAGGAGGATATTCTGGCCTGGGGTAAGTAGACATACCCCTCTGGTAGCTACAGATAGATTATCTTTATCAGCAGTGGAAATATGTAGCAGCAGTCAGGGGGGAGAAAAATTTCACAAGTGACTTGAACTGATCAAAACTGACAAAACAATAAAGGATACATTTTACATGGGTAACTTCTTGAATAGGGAACGTAGAGTACACCAATGGTATTTTTTCCTTCAAGTGAAATCCTTTAGAAATGTATATTCTCAATAGGTAGACTATAAACTTTAAAATAAATCTTTAAAAAAGAAAGAAAATCTAGAGCAAGAACATGAAGAAATGAAATTAAGTCCACTGTCTTATTTACCGAGTAATCAAAAATCTCCAGCTGTGAATTTCTCTGTTTAAAAGTTCGTATATTTTTTAGATACAAGGATGGCTGAGTATAGTAAAAAATATGGACTGATAACCAAAGCAATTAGAGTGTTGCCAATTAAATTACACAGCTGATTAGTACCTAGTAAAGCAGAGGGAAAAGATCATTTGAGTACAATGTGAAAGGCCATAGAAAGTTATACCTTTTTTTGAGGTGTTCAGATGTGATCAAGTAATCTTCACCTACTGCTTACAGACTCTTGGCCTTCTCCATGACACAGATACTTAATCTTGGAAACAAGATAAATGTTTACACATGTTTTTAAATGAAATGTTGCTTAATTAAATAAAGCTTTTTTATTAAATAGTATATCATTTCTATGTACCATGTGACACACATGGTTTGATTATCATAACTTACATTTATCTCTGTGTACTTAAAAACACTCCCTGGAGACCAATGAAAGGGCATACGGCATAATGGGAACTCTTCAGTTGTAATTATTATTAGTAGTACTTATTGAAGTATTGAAGGTGAACTGAGGGCTTGTAAAAGCTGATGAGTCCTTCAATAGAGACACTTGCTTCTTTTGTTTTAAAAAATCAGTACTATAAAAGATGGTACATAATTAATCATTTTACAGTGATGGTGCAGCTTTAAGTAGCTTGTTTTGACAACAAAATTGCTTAAGAAGTTCTACCTGCCTTTTTCTTCTTTGACATAACCCTTGTATTTGGAAGTACAAAAGAAATATCTTCTTGGTAAACATACTGCTCAAAGTGTGCTAGGTCCCTACCTTCCTCTAGACATAAGAAAATATTTTTCTTAACTATCTAATCCCACTCCAGCAGAACAACTGGTTTCATCTAATGGAGAAAACAGCTTTGTGTCTGTGGCTCACAGACTGGCAAAGCATATTAGAGCTTCTAATAGGCAGTGAAATTTGAATCTAGAATTAGTTCTTCAGTTAAATTTTCCCAAATTGTTGAGAGCTGTCTGGATTCAGGGAATTATGACTGAAGGCCAAACACCAATGTTCTGTGCCTAAACTCACATATGAAATATGTTTTTAGTTCAAAAGCTGGGCTAACATCCAATGATGGCAACAGGGATGCTCATTTCTGCGCTTTCCCAGCAAAGAACCAGCAGGAGTAAACAAAGGAATTATTTCTAAACAGACCTGCAAAAACTGTTGCCCAATCCAAAAAGGTAACAGGTCACCATGTTGTGTCTGACACCAAGTAGCTATTGTGATCACAAATTTACACATTTACCTGTTAGCTTAAAGTCTCCAACTTTCATCAGAGGCATCCTGACCTCCCAAACCATTTTTCCAGACTCTCCTCTCAACGTTACTAATACTACATAGAAACAGAGATGCTGGCTGAGGAATGCAACTGAAACAACATCACACATCTCACGGGAATTCTGGGCCATATCCTGGCTCTCTGACTTAAGTCTAGCATCCAAATGCAATCGCAAATAGTGCGTCAGATTTTATCATGAGCTGTACTCAATATACAGGCTTTCAGAAATACAATTCTAGCATAAAGCCGTTTTTAATCATCCTTAGAGCTTCTGAATGGTGCAGTTGTACGAATATCAGACAACCTTGATGTTTATTTCCTTCCAGACAGGAATAATTAGGACTGTTTTTCTCATTAAAATGATGCATATTTGTAACTCCAGGACTCTATCACGTTCACTTATGTGTCTGTACACAAAAGATGGGGTTTGCTCATCACTCCAGATGTCTAGTGCACAAGATACCTGATGCTCCCAGTAACGAAAAACCTGGGATACTAAACACACTAAACTAGAAGTTTTATGCCATATTCTGCTTCCACTCACAACAAAACAGTTCAGTATCACTTTGAAACAGTTTGGATAGCAGTTTGCTAACGCAAACTACTGATAAAAGGATCTGTTGTCTCAAAATCCACATCTCAACAGCTGCTTATAAACTCTTCTCATAACTTATGTACCCTGTCTAACAAAGAGAAAACTGAAAACTTGTTCTCTGTCGCTTTGCTACAGGCTAGTGGAATTAAATGGCTTCTGAACTTCAGTCTGTTTCAGAATCCTCAATTAAGGAATGGTACCTCCATTACATTTAGAGGTTTTTTTGTTATTAAAAATGAGGATGGCAAGACATCAAGGAAGAAAAACAGCTTGAGACTTCTAAAATGGCCTCTGAGCCAGCAACTTTCAGCTTAAGACGATCAAGAAAAAAATAAAGGAACATTACTTAGGAGGCATATGGGATACACCACACCACTACCACAGAGGTTAAGTGAAAGGACTGGTAGACAAGGTGCTTCAGTGCTGCTGTTTCCAGCATCTCTCACAAGCCACCACAGCCATATCTTATGTACAGCACAGCACAGCCACCATCAGACATAGTCCCTTCTGTAAGTAGTTCATAAGCTGACTAGGGAAGAAGTAAAGAAAAACAAGTTTAATGGCTTTAAGGTCATATTTCGTAACCATGGCAGAGACAGAAGAAAACCCTTCCCTCCAATTCCCTACTTGGGTAATATTTTGCCCACTGCAGCGCTGCTTATGGCAGGGGACATCAAACAAGAGTCTCTCCAACCTTCTTTCTCTGGCCAACAGGACACTCCCAACACTTAAATCTCTTGTTTGTCTTAAAAGAGCAGAGGATTTCTTTACATCAGTTCAAGACCTCCTGTGGGAGATTTTTTCAAACATATGTATAATTTCCAGGAGTTGTTTGTTGTTTTATTATTATTATCTCCGTGTTACTATCTCTTACTCTTAGTCTTTTCCAGGAGTTGTTTGTTGTTTTATTATTATTTATCTCCGTGTTACTATCTCTTACTCCTCACCCCTTCTCCCTTCCCCAGTACTCTATCCTCCCCCATAAAACAGGTGAATCAAAGTCTTCATGAAGATGAAAGCATCAAAGAAGTGCATGCAAAAATTCTGTTGAAGAAAAAAATATCTTTTACAAAAGAAAAAGAGGTCCAGTTAGGAATAAAAACATTTCTTGAGAAAAATCCATGCAGAGCTGGCTGACATTATGAATTGGGACTTAAAATTCTCAAAAAGAGTAGACCCAACTGAACATGTCTTTATGTGCTTTTACTTGAAGATGTTAGCATTTCAGACTCACAAATGCTATCGTGTGAAAATCACATCGTATTTTTGTCTCATACAGGAAAGGTATTCCATTTGCTTTGGGAACTATTCAATGTCATCTGCTGTCCTCTGACTTAAAAGTTGCATACAATAAGAAAATTGAACACCACGATTACATACGAAGAGTAACATACAAAACAACTCATGGGTACTCTATAGGCTGAAATTTGTTTGCACAAATTATTCAGTGAGCACTTATGAATAATGAATGCATTGTGGAAATCACAACCAGCTTATGAATTATTTATGAACTGAAATATGGGCTGAATTTGTCAGATAACCTTATCTTCCACAAATCGCTCAACCATTTCATATATTAAATGGCATCAACTGGTTTCCAAATAGCCCTACCTGCGAAAAATCTAATCTCTGCTTTCTATTTCATGAGATGAGCTTTTTAAACCAAATTTTTTGAGACCTTCCATAGTATTATCTGTCAAAATTTTGCTCAAAAAACCAAGTAATTATCCAGAACCAATACTAATGCCATCCTATATTTTAATTACTGAAGTCCATAACTTGACAGTTTGGCACCTACCCTATTAATCCTAAATCTGCAAAGAGAATATGTGTGGAAATTACTTATCACAGAATACTTTGGAGACTAGGAATAGTCCTGCCAATCACAGTGCCTTTAAAAGGAGTCATTATTTTTGAGTGAGTTGTCTGGGAGAGAAAGAATAACTAAAACAACCACAGCAAGTGAATGAACATGACCAGAATTATAAAATATTTTATTTGGAAGTATTTTTAAATGCTTAGGAAATTAATTCAAAGTTGATAGTTTGTAACATATCTTCATTTCTGGAAATTTTGCTGTATAGTCAGCATAACCTACCATACAGTAGTAGCACTGGTACACAGAAACTGTCCTGCTGGATCAGACCCAAACTCTAGATAGCCTGTTCCCTTTGATAGCACCCATGGTTTACAGAAAGCTGTAAAAAGCTTGCAGTAAGAAGCAAGATCTCCAGCATGCTCATAAACATCAGAAGGACAAGCTGTTTCTCTTGGCCTAATTCCTCCCTGGTGCCAGGGGCACACAGAAGGTGCTGGCACTGCATCCCTGCAGATCTCAGGCACTGCTTATCTCTGGCCCTTTCACAGCAATCACAAGGCAGAATAAGATTCCTCATAGTGCCCTTTTTTCCCAAGCATTCTTCCAGAGCCAGGAAGAATTTGGCTGAGGGTGAATCAGGGAGCAACCTTTCAAAAAGCATTGTGATTTTATGAGTAATCCCTCTAACGTACAGGCAGCAGCAGGTTTAACACAACATTACTGTCAAATGGCACACGGGGCCTACTGCCTTAATTTAATGCTCTTGATTTGCTGAGTGAACACCAGGATGCAGAGAGCCTGCCAGCCATCGCACGCAATGTCAGCAGCCACTTGGGTTGTTCCTTCACAGCCTGTCACACCTTCAAAGAAAGCAGATGTGAAGCAGCTGGCATATGCTTCAGCTTAAGAAGGAGCAACTTCTCAGGTGGGATTTCACCTCCCTTGGGGTGGAACAACTCCACATAGTGGAAAACCACTAATGATCACGCAGTGCTGAGATGAGAAAGGCAACTCGATTGTACTGTAGTTGTTGCTTGCTCAGGCAGTTGTAAGGAGGGATTGCTGCAGTATTGCAAAAAGGCCTGGAGTGTTCGTGACCTTTTGTTTTGCTTACTGCAGTCTGACAGCTGCAGCAGTGTGAGGGTTCATCACAAACAGCAAGGACTGAACTGTTTACTTGGAGTAAAAATGAATAATGAATAGGAGCTGAATAAGGACCCCTACATCAGCATTCTTACTCTAATTGTGCCCAAATCCAACAAGATACTGACAAATGAACCATACAAAGATTAAAAAGTAGTATTTCCCCAATGAATAATTGCAAATCAAGCTCAGGAATGAGTTCATCCCAAATGTTACTCCAGGAAGTAAAAAAAGGAAACTACACTAGATCTTATGTCAGCCGTTATTGCTGTAGGGCAAATTGTGGGTTTGGGAAAAGTGGGAGAAGGTACTAAAAGATATTTTTTTTAATTATTGAAAAATATAAATAATTGTTATATCTATCCATATAAATATATAAAGGGTTTTATTAAAGAATAAAGGGAATCTATTTCTGGCTTCTCATCTAGACAAATACAATGAAATTAAAGTGAAAGCAAATTTAACATTCTGAAGAAGTGCTTCATTCTCTTCTTCTTGACAACTACCATCCCAAATCAACAGGTATTCTAACATGGCTATTGTAACAGGATGTATTATTAGCATGGTCATGTAATGGTTCAATTGAGGCAGTTAGAAGATCAGACATGCAAGCCTTCAATATAATTGCAAAATTGTGAGCTTTTTTATCATCCAGATTTTTTTTCCAGTGTGAGTATAGTACAACCTGGCCCCACACCCATCATACATTCACATTACAAAGCAACAAAAAGCATATTAAATGCATCAGTCTGCAAGAAAGAGGATAATCTTAATTGTTTCCTTCACGAATAGTCAAAAAGGGCCTATATGAACAACAGCACAGCTGTTGTGTAAACTCCATCTTGTGAAAAATGGTCACAGATTGTGCCTTGTTGCGAAGACCTCTCTCCTGTTGCTTTGAGTTGCTTCATAAATACAAAAGACACACAAAAAAACAAACCAGGGGGTGAAGAGAGAGAGACTGCCAGAGACTGAGAGCTCTGCTCCAGAAACCTACTTGTTTTAGGCTGAAAACTAAATTTTTAATCATCTATGCAATGTGGTTCTACAAGTCCAGTGGGAAAAACTGGATACTTTTAAGATTAAGCTCAGTTTGCTCCTGAGTGCTTCATCAGCTTTTAAGAGACATTTGCTCAAAAGAATGCACAACTGGCTCTCACTTCCCCTTCCATGTTCAAATGAGCGGTCTCAGAATGGGGTCTGAGTGCATGCCATAAAAGCCTTAGCCACCACAGGCTCAAAAATGCTCAGATTAGGATATCTTTTACTGTTTCGTATGCAGACACAGAGAGAAACATAGAGAGAAACATGAAAAGTACTGGGAAAAGTCATTTGCATCACTTTCAACAGGAAGTATTGCAGAGACAAACAAGGACACGGCAGTGAAAGCAAAGCAACTACAAAACTTTAGGTGAGGCAATTGGAGAGTATGAATCAGCTAGAACTCTGCCTCTGCTTGTCAAACAAACTATTCACCAAATTACTACTTCTGGTATTTGACCAGTTCTAATAAATATCCCAAGCTTTAAAAAATAGAGTGGTAAACCAGCAAGATTAAGTATCTTTATATTCTCTGGTCTCACAACCACAATGAAGAACTGAAAACTCACAAATTGAAGACACCACCCCAGGAGGGAAAAAAAAAATTTGGACCAAACAACCTGAAATATCTTTTTAGTTTTTAGTTCTCTTTAAAGTAAAAAAATAATAAATAAATACATAATGTTTTTACTTCATGGAGAAGGAGAGAAAAATATCAGGCAGCATATTTCTTTCTCAAGCTGTCATTTCTTGCTCAGTCTTCTGATCAAGTTCCACTCACTTAAGCTATCCTAAGGCTACGTCATCCTTTTAAACGAAAAGCTGCGACATAGTGCAAGACAAAACCTGAAAATGGTTGAATCTGAGCATTATCTGCTCATGAATGCAGCTGTGGTTTGCAAAGCCAGGAGACGCCCAACTTCACAAACCAAAGGGTGACTGTTGTGTAAAACATTGCACTCCTTGAAACTTCAATTCTCAACACACACATAAAGATGTCAACACAAAAATCAGTTCACAGAGTCACTAAGCATGAAATATTTGCCATGCTTACTTTTACAGGTTAAGTCTAAACTTTACAGTTCAGGCTGCAGGTCTCAAAGCACTAGGATTGCTCAAAACCAGCCTGTTTAGGAAATGGCTGCCATCAGCAAACAGCCATTTTGCCAACAGCACCTCCATTTTCTTCATGTGTACATTTGCTCTCCTACTTTAATCTACATGACCAAAAACCAAGAAAAAATAAATAGGCAGGTGTGTAAATAATATAGTAATATTAATAATCTTGGACTTAAGAAAGAAAAAAGGCAAAGCATAGAAAATTAAATGTTTTAAGTGAAACAAAGTTCAATTTGCTCTTTCAATTAAATTAAAAGGCCACCTTCAGTGCATAGCCTAGCAATATAACAGTTTGCTAGAGAAAGATTATATTGCAGGAATACACCTTGATTCATTGTTTTATGTTACTTTTCTGTGGTCATTTTGTAGAGACCTTACCTTCTCTTCTTTGCTGAAAGCTGATTAAATGTTTCCATATACTACAGAGAACATGAAAGAAAGGACTTCCAGTTCCCTAACCAAAAAATGGAAGGGGGGGGGGAGGGGTTGCAGACCTGTTAACTGCCAACAGCACTTAATTATAGCTCACCACTCTGTTCCTTTCATTTTGGCAGAAAACAGCTGAGAATTTCCCTTCCTCTGCTGGCTCTCTTTGTTCTCCTATTTCTGCTTCACTAGCTCAGGTGGTGGAGTTTCTTCCACAAGGCTGATAACAAGTACTACAGAACAAGTGGCACCTTGAATCACTGATGGTTCATAAAGCACATTGCAATAAATATGGATCAGCCAGTGTTGGCTCTCTCATGATCTTAGTCTATCAGGTGTACACTAACTCAGGCTGCCTTTTTCTGCCTCTAGACTTTTGTATTGGATTAATCTAAGAAATGTTGCTCAATTGCCCCTTAGCATGTCACTAAAAGCCTGCTATGGTCACAAAGCCCTGCTGTCACCAGTATAGGAGCTACAGCAAATCCAGAGGACAGAACAAGCATCAGTGATCTGGCAGATGTGCCACCTTGCACAGGAAACAGATACAGGTGGCTGTATCCAAAAAAACTGGAAGACATAGAATTCCCTATAGAACAGAATTCAAGTCATTGTAATACTTTTTCAATTGATCACAGTTCTTTCGCAGGAGGAAAACGTGACTGTCAAGTTGAGAAAAATTTGTCATGGCACACTTAATTAACTAATGATCTGTATAGTGAGAAAGCACAGAAAGACAATAGATGCTAGGTTATCTGCTACATTCAGTGGCATTAGACCACAAGAACCTCAAACACCTGAATTATTTTTACTTTTGCATGATTTCTCCTATATTATTCTTTGCCTTGCAAAACCACCCCTTTTCTCGCCGTTCTTGAGCTCTGTTCATTGACAAGGGAAGTTGTGATCCTAACCTGCAGCTCTCAAAGCTGCAGCTCCTAACTACCAGCGTGCTCTTACCGTGCTGTTCAGATCAGAACAGATGAACAATGTAAAAAGCAGGGGGTGTCGAAAAAAAATAATCTGAAAAAGCAACATTACACAATATTCAGCCATACTTGACAAGAATACCCATGTGCCTTATCCACTTTTCAGACCTAAAAAAACATGCAGCAGATAAGCTGACAGAGGTTTCTAATGAAGATAATTTTTCAGACAAACAAGAAACTAATAGAGGAAGAGAAAAATTAGCCCAGCATTCATGACCTTGTGCCTGCACTGCAACATACAGGCATATATCAGTTACCACTAACCTGCTCTTTCCTCTTCCATCAACACGAGGAAACTAAATGGTTTCCAGACACTAACTTGGGCAGAGGTCTGGTCTTGCCACCAGTAACAATTCAGCCACGCTGCTGGTAAGTTTGGGCAAGATTTAAGGCCTGTGATTGAATCAAGGTGGGTATGTTAATAGGGATGCTTCCTGTCATTGTCTTCAGCAGGGGCTGTGGTAGAGAAGCCAAGCTCAATCCAAGGAATCTGCTACTTTGTTCAAGATATAATTTCTTAATTGCCTTCACCTGCAATTTCCTGCTCCTGTATTTGGCTCTGCTTATGGCTTGTAATGTCATTGGACTAATTCAGACACTATAACTAGTGTTTAAAGCAGTATTAGTTTTGAAGAGCTAAAATACTGTGTCCTTGTATCACAGCACCAGGAAACAATCACCTTCACTAAGATATCTGATTACATTTGGGAAATACTATTGTTACTGTAAAAGCTAAGGCCACAAATCCATTAGAAGAACAGCTCTACCTTGTGTCCCGAGTTCATGCTCAGCTGGGACCTGCAGCTGTTCCAGACGCATTGAGCTGCAGAGCTTGCCATCAAAGCCAGCCTTCTGTAAGGCTGCCTCCCAGCCTCCTGCAGACCCCTGGCCTCCCTCCTCTCTGTCTTAGGGAGCAGGAGGCACCATAATGCTATCTATATACAAACCAGCTACTGCATAAGCAGTAAATCCAAGTACTGGGCAGCTTGTGGTTGCTCTGCCCGGTAAAACTTAATATACTCAGAACAACAACTGTCAGACACTGAGCACGAAGGCTTGAGCTCAGGAAAGCACTGCTGCAGAGCACACAGAATTTGACAACAAACCATAGAAGTGTTAAATGCTGGTTATTGCAAGTTTGTGAAACCAAACAAATACAACTAATTACCAAAAAAGTCCAGCATATTAAAGGCCATCAGGTATACAGACAGCTTTTCCTACCAAAAGCAAAAGCATTCTATTGTCTTAATGCAAAATATTACGGCATATACAAACATATGGAAGGTTAAAAATTTTTTTCGTTATGAAAAAAAGTAATGGCAAAATATTGATTGTTCTAACCTATGCAGAAGCTGTACTATCTTAAACAAGAAATTGACCTTACAGTAGGAGATTTAGCATGACTGTGTACCACACTAGGGGACATGCTGGAAGAAAACACCACTTAAATTATGCATTATCTCAGGAATTAGGCTACTCTAGTGAACACATATCTAAACTAACTGATAAAACACATGGAAAATTATTTACATTTCTTTAATTAAAAATATATATAGCCATGAATTCCATAAGAAGTTGTAAGGTCTCTTTTGCAAATAAGTATCAA
The DNA here is from genome assembly GCF_000747805.2 of Chaetura pelagica. Taxonomy (NCBI): domain Eukaryota; kingdom Metazoa; phylum Chordata; class Aves; order Apodiformes; family Apodidae; genus Chaetura; species Chaetura pelagica. The sequence continues at coordinate 2,183,383 of NW_009953929.1, read as the reverse complement.
TTAAAATGGCTGGTTCTCAAAATTATAAAAGGCAGGATTATCACCAACATCTGGAAACAGAAAACATGCAAGGGAAAGACCTTTTTGCATCACTCATTCCAACAATTTCGGTATCAAAGACATTTAGTTCCTTTTTTAGATTTTATTTATGTTGTCTCCATATTGCAAGGTGAGGGTGGAGAGATCATGAGGACAGACAGCTAAACTCGAAATAGTATAAGAGCTGTGTGCCAAAGAAACAGCAAGGTACACATAGCACCACCTTACTTAGAATGTCAGTGTCACTGGAGTGTTTATACCAGTCTTTTACAAAGCACTTTACAATGAGGTCTACAATAAATATACAGTTCTAATGACCTTGTCATTAAAGAAACAGACTGAAAAAAGCTTTTTCTCCCCCTTATTTGGAAGGGGAAAAAAAAAAGGTGAAAAGAACATCCCTTTCTGCTTTTTATCACTGCATTTCATTTGCTTTGAAAGAACAACCCAAAGGTATTCTGAAAAATTAAAAAGACAAAAAAAGGTTGGAGATTCAGGCTGCTGTTCAAAGAGAGGGAAAGTTTCAGATTTGATCATCTCATCTTGACAATTATGCAGTAGATGTTGAAATGTGTATGTATGCAAAGGAATATTATTTTGACTACATTTTAGTGTGGAGTAAGAAAAAATCATCCCCATAAAGAAAGCCGCAGCAAACCTAGGCCTTTCTGCATCCAGGCACAGCAAACGAGTGGTAGTGTTGCAACCAAATAGATCACTCAGTGACAAATCTTTGCCCTTTGCCCTTCAGTGGCAAAGACTCAACTCCTTTTCTTAAGGCAGCATGCCATTTTGTCTGTGCTACACATGGGAGCCAACAGTGGATCTCTGAGACCCCAAAGAGAAAAGAAGTAACCACCAGAAAGCCTTTGCTGTGCTCCTGAGGCCCAGGAGACAGCTTTCCAGAGAAGTAAGCAGGTGTCATTTTTAATTGGACAACTGGGACCTAATCTTTTGGCTACCCAATGCTGACTTCCACTGCTGGACTGCTACCAGTGGAAGTTAAAAAAATGTTAACTGGCTAATGTGCCTGCAGCTCTGTTGTTTCTGATGCAGTCTTCAGAAGATGCATTTCATTAGCACTCAACCAAGACTCCTTTTGCAGCCACAAAGACCAGAGAATGAGCTAGAGTGACATTAAGGGGCTGGTAACATCTTAAAACTCTGGTCTGCTTCCCTGAAGAAGTAGCTAGTAAGTGAGGTGTTACCTGCATCTGGGGAAAAAACATAAATAAAGAAATAAAAAAGGCAAAGACTTGGCAGGTAAAGTGTGAAGGTAAAGGCTGATTTTTTCTGGAGAAGTGACCTGCTACTTGGCTATGGTGACATTTGGTGAAAATGTAGAGACTCATCCGTACAGACATACTTTAGTTCTACAATGTCAGAACTCCTGACTGAACGCTAATTCAGATTTGAGCTTACTGTTAGGCTGGTCAGAAGTGCTTATTCATATTGTGGTAGGTTCTTCAATTTTACAGCTAATGTTTCACAGTAGCCAAAAAGGAATTTTTACTTCCCTTAAAGAAAAAGCAATGGAACATATTACTATTCTGAGAACCCTCTGCTTCTCTCTTTTTACTGCCTGTTCTTAATTTACCAGATGCACGCCCTTAAAACCAAGAAAATGAATCATTTAGGATGGCATAAATCTTATAGTGTCTAGATAACAGCCACAGTAACAGAGTAACCAAACTTCATTGTGGCACAAACTTAGTGTGCACCAAAAATTAATTGCAGTACTTATCTCAAAACACAAGCACAACACAAAACACTATAGAAAAAGAAACATGAGTCAATGACTCATGCTGGTCAACCTTATATTAACATCAGCAGACATCAATAATGTAATCATAATATAGGAGAACTGATCACTTATTATTATTAAGAATCTCTTTCAAAAAAAGGGTAGCTCTAAGCCTTTTACTAGAAAAAGATTGTTTCTATGGATTTCATTTTTTCATATTTCCTGTAGTTAAAATACATGTAATGTATGTAGATTTCAGGAGTGAAAGGGATATAAAAATGACTGATATTACACATTTAGAAAAAACCTTACAGGTCAAGCTTGTAGCTCTTCTGTCATTTTCAAATGCCCTTCTTAAAACTGCATTTGACAACCAAATGCATTTGGCTTATTTTGCACATAGCTTAGAATTCAGGGCAGTCCAGAGCTCTTGCCCTTCTAAGTGTTGGGGAATGGTAAACAAATTGGCATATAATTACATTCTGTCTCTTAGCAACCTAACTATCTTGCAATGAACTTATTGGGCTTTCTTTTCTGATGTATTCTGATAACGACATTATTTTCACAAATTTTAGACCCAGTCTGACAAACCCCTTTTTTTACAGAAACTCCTGGATCAACCCATCATTAAATGACACCAAAGATCCGCTAGTAAAAGCTCCCATCTTGTTTAAAATCTCTTGGAAAGACAATTCACAATAAACATACACAGAGGACAAATAAATTAGTAAGTAGGAAGAGGCTAGTCAAAATATTTTGTCATGAGCTTAAATAGCCTTTTCCACTGCTGTAACTGCAAATAAACACTATATAGAAAACAGAAACCTTCAGATAGTGAAACTCCCATTTATTTAACTGAAAAAATAAAGTTTTAAATTCTAGAACAGAAGAGAGGCTTGGGCCAGTATTTCAGAAAATATTTTATTTTGGTAATCTGTTTTGAAAATGCAATCCCACTTGTACACGTGAAGGAATTCTGAAGAGCCAGTACTTTCCCT
>NW_009953929.1:2177383-2180379 GCF_000747805.2 Chaetura pelagica | reverse complement strand
CCCACAAAAGGGGAAATACTGGTGCCACTATTTTGCTTCTGCAGACCTAGGACTAAGCGGTGGTAGGAGAATGTTACGAGTGGCTGTAAAAATTTTCACTACATTTCAGTAGTGTGGACGGGGCCTTTGTTCAGAGCCTTCCTAGGAAAGAAATTACCTCTAAGTTCTCCTTCCTCCTAATTATACCAGATTAGGTATTAATAACAAAGTAGTTAAAGGTGATGGAAAAATCACCTAAAAAACCTAAAATACCTTATACTGCCAAAAGACTTTTCATTACATATCATCTTAAAAGATCTCCTTACTCAAACACTGATTTTGCATTAGAACCCTTGTACAACCACTCAGAGATGCATGGACAGTCTTCAGAAGAAAGCACCTTTCTTATTCATGTGCCTGTTAAAGATAGTACTGCTTCTCTGTTTAATGCTCAATTTATGCGTAGGTACTTCTCTCAATTAATTCCCAAAGCAGGTTATCACTCCCTTATAATCAACCATCTTCAAAACAGGAACCCACCAATAAACTCACGTGAATCAGAACACAAGGAACCAGCGGTGTCTCACTGAATAGCTCTAAGAATTTACACCCTGACAGATTACTTGGGAAATCTGACAGTCTGGAACCAGAAATTGAAAAGAGATTTTTCTTAAGTCCAAAAGCAACAACAGAAATCACAGAAGTTATTAATTTCATCATCTGGACTTGAGAATTGGCCTCTCTATAACTCTTGGGAAATAGCATCTGCACAGCAGACATAGTAGACTAAGTAAGTTAGGATATGTTCTGGGTTTTTTGGGGGGAAGGGAGCAACCATTACTAATTAAGACTAACAGTCTTTTCACAATGTTTTGCTACTGTGCAGAGTATTGATCTCCATTTTGGTCAGGTAGCTGGTGATGTATCTGGACCCAAATGAATTGCTTGCCACAACAATGTCAGATTCCAAATAGATGAGAAAGAAAAAACATGTCTCTTCAGTCAGGTATTGGATAGAGAAAAGTCAAACTGAATAGGAGACAAATCTCTTTCTGTTGTGTGCTGGTTTAGTAAAGAATCAGTTTTCCAACAGCACCTCTCTGAGTATACAAGTGTGTTCCTCCTTGAAAACAGGGCCAGTGGACAGCTGAGGTGACACCAGCAGCAGCTTATGCTGCACCTGCCCTTTAGCTTTGGAATGGGGTCTACACTCCATCTGTGCTGTTCTCCTTTCCTTTGGGGACACTAAGGTGCAGACAGACATAGGTGCTTAACTCCAGCCCCACTGCTTCACTTCTTTTTGCCCACCACCACTCATTCCCTTCATTTGCTAAGCAAGTGCCACATGTAACTTCTTTTAAGAAAAATTAGGATAAATTTGTATCAGGTAACATTTTGCTAGGTGAGGGATCAGAGATCATTGTCATCATCATCAGGCCTAAGATGAAGTATGTTAAGCAGCAGGGAGCAAAGGTGTTGTCAGGCAAAAGTTTTGGGAATTCTTTGTCCATACTGGAATAGACCAGGGGTTTTTGCTCTATCTTCATTTACTCCCCTGAAATCTAGCCCACAGGGGGTGAGAGTGGAAAATGTGTCCAAAAAAAAAAAAAAAAAGCAGCATGTTGTTCACTGAACTGCAAAGAGCCCTTAATTTCTAATTTAAAAAAAAGAACACCCCCACTATTTTATCTTAGCACACATTTTTTCCAATGGAAGACAAACAAAAGAAAATGTCTATAAGCAGAGTCTTGTCAACCTTCATTTAAAAAAAAATTCAACACAGAATTTAAAAGGAGGGGAAGGAGCTGGGGCATGATGATGCCAATGAAAATACTATGATGCTCAAATACAGTTTCCCTTTCAAAAAGCTGCCAGCACTAGAGCAGTCACATGGCAAAATGGTGTGTGTCTGGGTTTGCGCCTGTCTGCTTAATAAGCCATGAAGCTCTTAGGCTGAACTAGCGTGTGTGTCATGTGATACAGGGGTTGCCATGGCAAGTATATAAGGTTCTTGATCTGCTTTCATCACAGACACAGCACAATTCAGATAAACAATGCAGGAATATGATTTTCTAGGAGAAAAAATGCTGGACTTTGCTTAGCCAAACAATTTGGGTATAAAGCTGAAACAATTTAAATTACCTACTAAATGGTATTTGTGATATGCTGATGAAAAACTTTAAATCTTAACAAAACAGGTGTGTATCACAAAGGTTATCAGTTATGTCTTTGAAAGCAGCTGTATACTTGGCATATGTTGCTGTACATGAATTTCAGTATACTTTTCCAGTTAAATACACAGAAAAATTTATTTCTGCTTCAACCCTCAAAACACAGATAAAACTGGTAGAGAGAGGAATGGAAGAAAAACAACTCTAAAATCCAGTTACTGCTTTTTAAACATGGTAATCCACAGGCTGACAGTCAGCGTGCAATATTCCTGTGAAAGAGGTTCCTGACACTGAGCTAGAAAACACATTAGAGCTTTAACATTAAACAACTGGTACCAAAATTAAGGAGCTTGCTAATACAACAGCCTGATGCAGACCTGCATTGTACAGGCTGAGGTTCCTAACTTTGTAATGGGATATTGCTGGAACTACTTGTAAACCAAAACAAGGTTTATAGAGATTATTCTGTTGCTGTAAAGGACTGTTCTACCTGACTGAGGTCAGGTCCAGCAAAACACATCACTGCTCCACTCACAGGGACCTCATTATGCCAGGACCTACCATGAAAAGCCCAAGGACCTTTGACATACTTTGACCATGTTCAGGTGACTTTCATGTCTGCTACTGCTTCAAGAGAAAAGATATCCAAGATCTGAAGTAATTACTGATACTACAGATCACTATTCAGAGCTCCAACTAATGTGATTTCATTGTTAGCAGACTAATTTTTTTTTCATTAGCCTCTTTGTTTACTTATTCACACGTGCACGTTGTGGAGTGCTGCAGGATTGTCTCATATCAGAGTTATAAAGCTCACTAAGATAAATAACTGCACATTCCCCAACA
>NW_009953929.1:2160677-2177340 GCF_000747805.2 Chaetura pelagica | reverse complement strand
ATAGCTGCATACAGAGAAGAAAACAAACTTTACATTTAATTATAGAAGATTATTCTCTAGATGAGCTACATTTTTAAACAATCTCTTTTGCAATACTAAAGGACTCAGCAGTTTCCTTTTGTCTTTAAAGATTCAATTAAAAGTATGTTTCAGAAATTAAATTACAGCTTGAAATTAGCTAAGGCTATGAAATACTGCATTTGCCCTAGCATTCAGGGAAAGGCTGTACAAAGCAATTCGCTTAATGGTTCCTCACATGTGATCTCAAGTTAATAACTAAAGTGCCCTCAGCTAGCAGGGCACTTTAGCAGAGGATCTGCTGGTGAGGTACACCCTGTTTAATCCACCCAAAGGAGAATGGATTAAATTCAGGTAAATCATATTAGTTTATGATAAACCCCACAGTTCCTCTCATTTTTAATCTTAAGATTTGGTCAAATAGCATGCTTGTTGGCAGGAATATTTCTGTGGGTTTTAGCTGGCCATGGCCCTCTCAATCTTGACATGTTCCAGAAGCATCTGCTGGAGTCTATTGGAAGTGTTTGTTTCTCTCTAGCTTTCCAAGAGTACTGCTGGATGTAATTCATCACAACCACTGGGGATACACTTCAGTTTATTCTTTGCTGTACTAATATAGTGAAGGAAATGAGCAGTCCCCTAACTCTTCAGCTATCCCTTTAGTCACCTGTTGGGTACTATTTCAGCACATACGGTGAGCTTTGCGTTGTATGTGTGCACCGGGTTGGTGTTTCAGAGTCATCTAATTTCCATTTGGGGTCCTTGGGTACTGTGCAATAAAAAATAAAACTAATTCCACTTATGACTGCCTTTCTGGGACCAAAGCAGCTCACATTGCTCATTGACAGCTCGCACAGGGACCTGCAGGCTTTGCCCCCAGCACTGCTGACACCCAGCTGAGCAGGGCTCTCCTGAGGGCTGAGGACACACTCCACATACTTGGGGGTTTTTTGGTTGGTTGCTTTGAGCTGGTTTGTGTTGGTTTTTTTTGTAGTTGTTAACTGACTTCACTTAAAATTACAAGTCAAATTAGAGTGGAAAGCCAGAAGGAAAAATAAAAGGAGTCTCAAATTAACTATAAAACCTTTAACTAGTATTGTCTCTGCAATCCATTTCTTCTCCAGTCTCTCCTTACTCCCATTTTAATCCAATCACATAAAAATCTAATCAGTGCACACGCACATTCCATTTCCATACAGATTTTAGCCCCTGATTAAGCATAACTCAGCAACAAGATGTCCATCACCAGGTGCATCTGCCACAGGGGTGGTCTATATGGACATTCTCTGCTCTTAGCCAAGAGCAGACTCTTCAGGCTAAGAAAATAACCCAATTAAATTATCGAGCACTGTAGTATGTTTGTGCTTTCCTGTGGAGGAAAATAAATAAATTAAAGCACATGTAGCCTGTCAGAAGGGTGCTGAGAAGAACATGCAAAGGGAACAAATGCTTGCCAGATGGGTGGGGCATGAAGTAATCTTTGTTATTAACAACAGCAAAATACAGCTGTGATTTATGGCCCTGGAAAGTGCAATGCACTGAGCTCAGACTTGTTTTTCTTCAATTTTATGAACAGGTATTGTTAAACAATGGATCTTCCTAAAGGCACAGAAAGATTCACTCATTATTCTAACACTAGCACAGCCCTTCAGTTCTGCTGGGTTCTCAGACCAGTGCTTCATGTTCCCAGTGTTCATTACAGTTTTGGCAAAATTGCCAAATTGCATCTGGCTGCACCTGCGTGTGTGCAGGTCTGAGAGCAGAGCTAGATGCAATTTTGCTCCTTACAGGTCATGAGACTACTTTCTGCATGCCTTCTGCACATGTATCTGTCCTTCAGGTTGTAACATGGGTTTATAATTCAGGTCAGAGATAATTACAACGCTTGTCAGGTGTCAGTGATCTTATGGAGTACACTTCTTGATAACTGGAAGCCTTGAAGCAGAACAGATCAGTGCATATTAATTGGCCTGTTTTACTGAACGTATTTCTTCATTAATGAAGTTCCATCTAGATTAGTTATAAAGACTATCTGGGTATGCTTCAAAACAATGTTCCTTTTTGGGTTTTTTTTTTTAATCAAGTGTTCAGAGTAACAGCTTTTATTTATTTCTGCACTACTCTATGCAATTTCTTAATATATTTCAAGACATTTTCCAAGAAAATGCAAAGCTTTAACTAGAAATAGCAGCACCACCAGAAACCCAGAGGGTTGACCTAGGGGCAAACAATCTACTTCCCCACAGCTCTACCCACATCTCTGTCTTGCTATGGGGGGCTTTTTGGTGAGAGGCAGTGCTGGATGATTTTAACTACCAGGTTCAAATTACAACCCCACATCCTATAGTAAGAGAAATAAAGAGATGTAGAAATAAAAGTGGAATGGGAAAACATTACTTAAAACTGGACATTAAGATCCTTACACTCCCCAACATCTTTCAGCAATGGTACATCAAGGGCTGTCTCCTAGTGGTACAGCCCACCTCCTCCAGAGCCACTCAGTTTGCTGAGGAGGCACCAGCCTGTATGTTGTATACAAATATGCACCCAAATGAAAACAGAGCAAGGCCAGGTACACTCTTTTACACAGGCAGTCAGACAGTCAGTGACTAAAATTCGCATTAAAGCTCTTAGACTGGATTTTTAGAAGGAAAGGGGTCTGTAACCAATTTAGGAGTCCTCTGGACTCTCTATGACCCCACACTGCCAATTATGCTTTTAAATATAGCAAGTGAATCCTCAGAAAAAATGCATCCTCTTGCATGGTGGACCAGCATACTTCTGTGCAATTTGTGGAATGATGGAGAGATCATCATATAACTTCCCCACAAAAAAGAGTACAAGTTGTAGGCAGGAGCCCTAAAATCCTGGGAGAATTATCAAGAATATCATCAAGCTTTAAATACCAAACTGATAATGATTTCTGCTTTATTTCCTTGGTATTTGGAATACCAAGCAGGCTATCAGTCCCTATGGTAACTTCTAAATGACATTTGTTGTATGGCTGTCCTAAAATAAAACTTCTCAGAATAACAGCAACAGCAATATAATATAGTTTGCATTGTGTCTGTTGTTTATTTTGTGTGGCAATAATGCAGGCAGCCATATGGATGGGAGCATTTGGAAGGGAGGATTTGTTGGCTATATCATCACAGCTGTTTACTTGTAAATGCAACAAAAATACATTTGGAGGTCATGAACTGCACAACCATTTTCTGTAGTCTTCATGAAAAAAAACCCTACAACTTTCAGTGTTACTCTATGTTAGCCCAAATTCAAAATATACCCTATGATATTTGCATGAGAAAAAGGTTTTTAAGTCATACTGAAATTAGTTTCTATCACACCTCATGAGTCATGCCCACTGTAAAGGTGGTATCACAGCCATAATTTAATCTAGGATGAAATGAGTATGTAACATACCCAGTAGCAATATAAGGAAAACAAGCAGTTCCACAGTTAAGCTTCCTCCTAACACAAACCCTTTGATTAAAGCAGCCCATGCCACTGACCTCATACCCCAAAATCACATTCACTAAGTGAACTTAGATTGGAATTAAAAAACACAAACAAAACCAGAAACCCACTCCACAAAACCCCCACACCTGGCCAGTAACAACAGTTCACAAGTTTACAGTTTGTAAGAGCTCAAAATTATGCTTTCAAGTATTTCAAGTGAGCACCCTTTGCCATGATCCAAAAATATTTTTTGCACTTTCTTCACATTTTCTTGAGGTCTGACTGTAGGTGTACTGTAATCTAGTGAGCACAAGTATTCCTACAAATTTAGAAATGTGTAGTTCATTACACAATTTCAACTACGGACAAATTATCAGAAAAAGAAGAAACAGTACTTTAAGCATTCTTACATCCAATTTATTTTTCTGATTTCTAAACAATACTATAAACAATAAGTTAATAAAGTAATTACTTATGTTATTTTTTATTGTGGTAGAAACCTTTTGGTAGAAACACCTCATCATGTCCATATACTCTCAGATTACACTCATTTCCTCAACTGAACAGAGCTTTTGACAGTGAATAATCTCATGCATAGAAATATTTTTGTATTTGCTTGCTGTTGCTCATGCTTGATAACACTTAACTTTTAGCTGAAGGACACATAACATACGTTTTGTTTATGAAGAAACCTAAGAACAGAAAACTACAGACAGATAATACCTAAATTCCATATTTTCCATAACCTTAAAAAAAATAGAGAAAAGAAAAATATGATCTTACTTTTGGCGGTGCGTTAGTCTTCAATATTTGATTTGCCAAAGGAAGAAGAGGTTAGGAGGACAGCTGTTCATCACAATTCCTTGTTTATTACAAGAGCTTAACTCAGCCACTGGCTGGCTGGCCCATTTCTGCTAGCTTTAGTACAGAACAGTGCTCCTAAAAGCTCCTCCTCTTAACAATATCTGTCTGGGCACTTCCCTCCACAAGCAGAAACAAAGCTTTCCACAGAGCAGTTTGGGTGTTGGGAATGAGCCACAAGTAAGGGAAACTACTGAAAGTAGAAATTAATATTTTGATGGGTAAGTTCAGGGTTTAGCAGGTAGAAGTTAATTCCCACTAACACCATCAGCTTTACACCATAGCACTCATCTCTTCATAGTGTTACAAATAAAAATTACAACATTCCTGATAGAAACAGTAAATTAAATGACACCTTAAAACTAGAAGCCAAAACTTTTAAAGCATACATCTCTTGTGAAACTGTACAAACCCAGCCACACCCTATGATTAATGCAACATGCCTCAGCCTTCAGAGGAGGAGGAGGGTTATTTCCTACCAAGATTTTATATTTATACCATATAAAAACAACACTGGTCAAGTATCCACACAACACTACCTATAATAGAGATAAAATATCTAAATATAAGTCACTTACAGATGAGTCAGAAAGCAACTGTTCTTTCTAACAGATGCCCCACGTAAATTCCAAATACTCACCTTTTCCCTGGCACCCTTAACAGCTGCGGCAAACCTACCTTCTGTTCCCAGAAAAGCTGCCTATGGCAGATACTGTATCATGGCAATGTACATCTCACAGTACTGCAACTTTATTGCCAGTGAAAATGATACTGCTTTATAACTTTATTTGCAATTTATAAGCTCTGTGGGCAATATGCCAGTATGTTTTCTTTGTCTGGACACAGCCGCCTGAACAGACAAGTAGTGAATGATCAAGTAGCGAGACCCGACAAATGAAAGAAGGAAGAGGTCTAAAAATTAGGCCAAATATATAGATATGTACTAGCATATTTATTGTGGCTTACTCTGCTACTGATAAGCACATTAACCTTATTTTCTCTTCGTGATCACTAAGTACCATACTAAAATTAGGTCAGAAATTCAGATCAGCTGACTCAGCCCAGCAAGATCAGACAAAGAGACTAGTTGCTTTTTTTTTTTTTTTTTTTTTTAATCCAATACAATCTGTTTTATCCCTTGTGATCTACCATAGATCTATACATTTTCCCCCACAATTAACCTATCAGAACCATACACGATGAGGTTGCAATCACACTGAAGGTACACCAGTGGTACTGAAGAGACACAACACAATATATCCTTAGGAAGGCAAAACCTGCAATCAAACATCTTTTTGTTTAAGGTCATTTTTCAGATCTTGTTTCCAAACTGCTCAGACTAATGCATTTCAATGAACTTTTAAGTCATTCAGCGTGGTTATGAGATTATTTAGATAAATAACAGCTGCTTCCAAATAGTGTTGTGTGTGAATACCACCGTTTATTATGTAATAAGTTACTCATTATTATGTTGCTAATATACATGATGAGCCTTCTTCTAAAAGAAATAATATGAACACTAAAATAGAAGAGCTTCTCAAAAATTCAATAATTGGCAATTAGGTAATTTTCAGAAGATGTCAAAGACTTACAGTTGCTTTATTTAGATTCCCACAAGCAAAAGGAGAGTGCTTGCTGGAACCCCCTTTCATGCTCAAAATCTACCTGCAGTTAATCACAAGGGATGACTCCCTTGTTGCTAAGGAGATTGTTTTCAGCTGTTGGCAGTCTCCAGACTGGCAGGACTGTTATCACTGCACATGTGCACCACTTGCTATCTAGGCCACACTATCAGGAATTAGGCTTAATATAAATACCCACCAAGATAAGGCAAAGAAAATAGTACAGAACAAAGAAGAAATCGATAATCCTATTTTACCTTTCCTGTCTGCTTTGTTTCAATACAAAACATGGTCTTGGACTAATCTCTGGAGGATACGAAAGGAACCAGACTCAATTTCAATCAGTCTAAGTGACTTCAGACATCATGGCTCTTTTAGTCAAATCAGATGTCTTCCCTCGGTCTGCCATTGCTTTTAGTTTTCCTAATCAAGAGTTGATCACAGATATCGCATTTGCTCTGTGCTACTTTACAAAGGAAAAAGACAGGAAAATAATTGAAGGCAGCATTTTCCAAGATTTCCTGGTGGTTTTTTTTCTACTTTGTTTCCTTAGACAGATATAACTTGCTCCCTCAATGTTACTGAGAGAAAAGCCAAGTGCAAAGGGAGGAAACCACCCCAAACACAGTTTCCCACAGAGGAGCACTATAGCCGAGAAATGCTGAGGGCTCCAATCCATGTACATACACATGCTTTTCCTCTGATAACTCACTATATTGCTGGTAATATTCCTTGTGTCTTCTGACTCTTTATCTGGGAAGCACAGCACTGTTCTCGGTGATCTCAGTTTAGCATGAGCCAGAATTTCATGGTTAGGCACAGCTGTAAGTCATCTGCACTTATCCAGAGATTTCATCAAATCATTTTGCCAGGATCAATAAATAAAACCACACAAACCAACCACAAGGCAGAAAATATTTTTACCACCATTCAAATTAGGTAGAGAAGGTTAGCTAGACAACTATAAAGAAGGTAGTTCCACATCTTCTTCTCTCATGCCTCAAGAAACTGATTCATAACAAAACCTGTTCTGGCACTTAGTGACCTTTATGGTGGCACATACTAAAGTGCATGTAAACAGTTTAGCCAGAGCACAGTCTAATTAGCTGTCAATGTTGAACACTATATTATTATTACATCTGTATACATTGACAGTTTAACACAGCTTATCATCAAATGAAGAAATCACTACAAGAACTGGGAATTTATTTTTCCAGCCAATTCTAAATTAATAAAATAGTGAAGTTGCAATAACTACATTTTAAAAAATAATAATTTTTGTTTAATTATTTTTCTTTTCCTCAGTTGGGAAAAACAAAATATGTAAGATGAGAAAGTAGTCTTCATCTCACTTCTTTAAAACAGCACTTTATTGACTATCACTTATGTATGTGCTTACATAGTGAGACAGATTGAAATCTTTCCTCTACTACTTGTAATTAGAACTTAACTTCCCTCTCCATCATATTAAGAAATATTTTGGGGTGGGTGTCCCTACCCTTTCCTCTTGAAAATTTTGCAGTTCAGCTATTCAGTAATCAAAAGAGAGAGGTGAACACTCAAAGATGGCAAGAATGAAACAAAATGTTTATCGAGCATAAATCAAAACAAACAACCTCCTATATCATTCTGCTGCAAAGAAAAACACTTTATCTCATGAAGTTGTGCACAGTATATAGAGCTTCTGCTCAAGTAACCTATACCTTTGACTCCCCCCAATAGCTTGAATCTCCCTAAACATAATCCAGAAGTTGATCTGACAACACAATAATCCAGAAGGTACTAAAACACACATTGCATAGGATCTTATTATTCACCTTAATTTCACATTAGTCCCACCCCCCAAATTAGTGACAATCCAAACATTGCTGCTTTCTGAAACATGAAGCAGCCATAATATTGTTTTACATTGCTTCTTCTCCCTCCTCTGTCAAACTGTATATGATGCTCTTTTGCTTTAAAAATTCCATCAAAATTACCAGACTAGAGAGCCATTGCTGGAACATTCACAGCACAGCATGTCTGTTATACCTGGATGTACAGTACCCAAGGCATCAAATAAAATTTAATCACTTAAACTGAAATACAGAAGATTCACACTGGGAGAAAAAATTCAAAGGACCTCCAATTAGTTTATGCTTGAGCCATCCATATGCATACAATAGTGTAGCGTTTGGATGGATAATTTACCTGTGTTACACAATTTGTCCCTCTCTTCAAGATAATGCAATGTTTTAAAATGCAAGTGGTATACAGTAAACACTTATATCTACCTTGTTAACCCTTCTTTTCCTCTCCAGGAGGTGGCAGAGATTTCACTGCTATCCACTGGCACAAGAGGCCAGGTCATACAAGTGCTCCTCTCATTAACTGTCAATTAAAACCACTGGAATTATTCAAGAAGAGCCATTGCAGGATTCTGCCCATCAGGGGCTTGATCCATTTTCCTTTAAACTGTTGCAAGATTTTTGCTCACTTCAGAGCATGCAGAATGGTGAGGAAATAATAAATAACAGACTTTTTTAAAAAACCAAACACCTCAGACAGCAATTGGAGATTTTTTAACAATTAACCAGATTTAAAATATCAGTTCAAGGAGAGTCTCTTCAGACCTGTGAGGCCATCCCTGTCTTGCAAGAGCTCACACACCAATATCCTACACAAAGAAATCTTTGCACAAAGTACACACTGTCCATCTAAAACCACTGAGTGGATGAGAGCCTGTTTCCCATTTGATCTACATCTCCTATTCCAAACACCTAAACTTTTTGTTACAAATCAAACCTGCTGCAGATGCCACACATGCTCAAACTGAATACATTTGGATGGAATTACTCTCTTCCAATGAGGGAGGCAGAACCATTCAGCATCACATCTACACAATGTAAAACATGGGCAGTTAGCAGCCTAACATGAGCCAATGGTCTGTATTGCTCTTACCAGCAAGCTGCTTAGAAATGAACTGGTCTACATATATTTATCATATCATAGAGTCATCCAGGTCAGAAGGGACCTTGAAGATCATCAAATCTAACTATAACCTAAATCCCCCTACCAAAACCTCATTTGCCTGTTCAGTGCTTAAATCACATCACTAAGCACTATATCTATCTTTCTTTTAAATACTGCCAGGGAGACTGAACTCTTCACTGTTCATTCACTCTGCCAGACCACTCAACTTTTTATCAAAATATTTACCGTTTTATTGCTTCCTCTTGTTTTCGGCGTTTTTCACTCTTTTCTTTCAAGTAAGCCAGGTTTGTTTCATTCCTCATGCGATCATTCTCTCGAGCAATGTCTGATGCATTCTGTATAACCAAGCCATCATAGGCCTTCATCCCCATATCTTCAATATACTGGAGAAAAGCGCCCAAAGTGACCTCCTCCTGATTAGAACTCATCATCTTGCAGGAGATAATGAACAAAGGAAAGTAACGTTTCCTGCAGGTTGAAAAACACATAATACCTTAATCAGTAAGAAAATAGCTTATGGTTTATGGCAGCAAGATTATGTCAATTGTAATTAACAGCTCTGTATGAGAATTTAGACTTTTTCCAGTCTAAAGGATAAGAAATAATGCAGTTCAGAACACTGAACAACATTACTCAAGAAGAGGGGATAAAAACCAAGGTATTTTCTTTCAAGCATTGCATCCGGTTCTGTATTGTTCAAATCCCAAAAAGGTTTCCTCTCACCGCTTCTTTTTCCTAATAAGCTTCAGTTGCAATGACATTGACCTCCCTGAATCTCAGTTTGAATTGGACTGAAAAGGCTTTCATCTCAGGACAACAGGTCCTTCTTGCATTTAGATAAAGCTGCACCAGAGCAGATCAAGAGAAAAATTCCTATTCTGCAGGATATTCCAAAGTTCTGGTAGAAAATATTGTTTGATTTTTTTGGAAAACAAAAATAATCAAACTTTTATTCAGGTTCAAAATCTAAAAAACAAATATTGTAAAATATTTTCCTGTATTTCTTAGTAGCATAGATATGAGCCCATAAGCCCTGGTCATCTGTTGTCCAACAGCTTGTTATCTGGAAGGTCCAGGAACAGATAAGAAATCCCAGCTGAACTGAGACCTTTAGAACTCTAAAGCCCTTGGACTCCCCAAGCTTCCGTATTTCTTCCACAGGTAAGACAGACACTTGAGTGTATAGCACCTCAAGCTAAGCCAATATGGAACACAGACATGCTTAGATATCTCCTGGCTCCATGGCAGGCAGCCTTAAAGCTCTCTGATGGGCCCCAGAGGTTTTCCATTGAGCAGCAGACACCCTGGGAGCCACAAGAACTCCAGTGTATAGGCACATCAGTAAATACTACAAGTAACTAAAGGCAAGGTACAATTTAAAGAAACATGCTGGCTATCTAAATTCTATACAACTGGGGTAACTACCTACTAAAGAAGTAAAAAAACCCCCTTGAACAAAACAGAATTGTGCCATATTATTTAAGTACTGATTATGAACTTGAGTTGCATTATTTTCACACAGCCCTGTGAGGGGATTATTTGTGATAAAAACAAAGACTCAATGCAGAGTGACTGAGTGACATACTGGCAGACCTGGCAGCTAAACACAGGTCTCTAAGCCATGTTTGCTTCTTCTCTACTATAACATACAGCCCTTCCCCAAAGAAGGATGGTGCAACCTCTCGAAATAAGCCTCAGAATCATGCCAGCCCTGCAACTAGAAGTGATCTTATTGAATAGGTAAACAAGGATCCTGTCTGCACTTAGATTTTAGGGTAAGCATCCTGTGTAACCAGCAACAAAAATCCTTCCTCTATTTCCTAATATAACCCATATTTCTAATCGTTATTACACTGTTGGACAAGCAGATTTCTGATTAGGTAAGGTATGATTAAAAAATAATAAATTAAAAGCTCTTATAGATTCTAGCAATCCAGTCTAGGCCTTCAGGCACAGCCCTGAACATGAGAACAAAATGCTTTTCCATCCACAGAGTAAGCAATCTGCAAGGAATAAAGAGAAATATTTTCCCACCCTTTCATTTTATTTTATTTTTTTCTCATTTTTGATCCCTTGAAGTGGTAGCAGCATCAAGCAACTGGTTTCAGGTAGTTAATACTTAAAAAGCACATTAACAACTTTTTCTCTTGTTCTCGGTATCAAAATTATTTCTGTACAATTGTAACCTGACTGTTAAAATCATGAAGATTCAGAGGAAGCAAAGGGTCTGCCCCTATCACCTCTTCCTCCTCCCAAGACAACCTTTCTATCAACTAAGCCTGAACATGAGCATAAAGCTGATGTTCAGGGTCACTAAATTGATCTTAAAGTATTTCCAAGCATGGGTATAGGTATCTCCTACTGATCCCTGCAGGGTAAAACCAGTGAAGGAAGTCTTAGTGAAGCCCAACCTGCATGCACGCAATTTCACAATGGAAGCAGTTAGAACTCCATTGGGTTGGAATATGCACTGAACCATCCTATATATTCACCATCAGTGACACAGTATCTGCAAAGAAGCTAACTGGGAAGCTGACACTGAGCTAAATGCATTCTGTCAGTGTTAAAGATGCTTCAGTAGACATAGTTTTAGATCAATTCCTAACCTTTCTGATTAAGAAAATTAAGCTCAAATACCCTAGTTCCTTCCTGAGAATCTCTGTCTACAGTACAAAGGCTACCACATTAAAAACAAAGCTAACAGCACAGCCTGCTGTCTCTGAACTTCTCGGATGGTAGCTGCTTTTTAATGGTTAAAATTGGGGCCATTTCCCCCGTAGATGACTATTTCACTGTTTTTCCCATTTTGGACTTCCAGTAAAGCTTAGTTTCTGCATATGTTTAATTAAATTCAAACAAACCTGTACAACAGAGAAACCCCACCCTAGCAATCTTAGTGGCGGTTTTGCCATTGGTTTCTCCATAGACCAGGTTTTCCTCCTGAAATATATTAAGAAATTTTACACTGAAGATAACTTCAACAGATTATTAATAAATGTATTGCTGATGCATTTTTCCCAGAGACATATAGAACTTGATCTGCTGCATATATTCTCTTATGATAATAATACAGTGGGGTTTTTTTTCCTTGTTGTTTCCCTTTCTTTTTGGAGGTCAAAAATGAGGTGATAATTAAGGATATGCTGAATCTCCTTTTATTATGATTTTTTTTCCGTAAATGGAAATAAATTCATTCCAACAGGAAAAAGTCTGAAATAAAAAAGCCTTTATTCTGCTGTGTCCACTGATTGGATATTTATATGATGGTTTATCACTGATGTTGTCTGTTGCTAAACTTATGCAGAATGACCAAAATTTACACAATATTTAATAAATAGATCAAGATATATTCTTTGCCCTAGTGGAGGTACAATCCTGCAACTCTATTGAGCAACAGTAGCTGCTGAACTCCTCCTGTGTCAGTTGATGCTTCCATGCTTGTGACACCAAATCCAGTTTGGGGTACTCCTGGAGGTACCATTGGGGGATTCCCAGGTATTTCAAAACCTTGAATCAGCTCTTATGGCACTAAGTCTGCAAAACATCTCTACAAGTAGCAAGGATTTGCTGGATCAAAACCCATATAACTCCTGCATGCACAGTATTTTACAGCCTCATTGCATGTACTGGTATTGGACAGTTGTCCATGCTATGCTTAAACAGGGAATAAAAATGCAGCTGGCTATAAAAAACAGCTGGGGCAAAAAGCTCAACTAATGACTGTACACAGCACACTAGGACCAGTTTGTATCTACAGGTATTAATGTCACTTCAGAGATACTGTGATGCCTTAATAAATGTGCTTTATAACTGCAATAGGCTGCAACCAACACATGGCCCATGGATCCCAAGCACCACTTGTCACCCTTCTTGTAAAATCTGTGGACAGCACTGACCAACTTTTGAGCAAAGGTTCTGCTGCCTAGTAAACTCAGGCAGTGAGCAATGCCTAAGCATCTGCCAGGGCAGGTACAAGTACAAGCAAAAGTTATGTTAATACTTTAAAAAATTTGCAAATGCAAGTTGTTTAATAAGTAATACAAGCTGTTGGTAAGGAACCACCATTTTGGTGCCCCTAACATGCATATAGTGGGGTCAGGTATTTTGTTATCTGGCAGCAAAGACCATACAGGGTATTTGTAATAAAATAGTTTTCAGTGCATTTTGTTCTCTGAAACCAAGCAGCTCTGGAAAATTATAACTGGGAGTTGCTCAATTTGGGAAATTCTTCTGATGTTCCTTTTTCTTCTCCTCCTTATTGTGAGGGAACCAAAGGAGATGGTGGGGAGGAGAAAAACCCCTGGATTTCAGCTACTGAAGCCAACATACTCAGACATTAATAGAAATTGATTGGAGGAACTTTGTTGCAAATGCTCCCCGAACATGAACATTTTTTTAAATGTACCTGAATGCAAGCACACAAAGAAGTTCTCCAGCATGTTCAGTTTGTCTCTTAAAGGTCAAATTAACACAATGTGAAACCTCACCAAGAAAAAAACAACAATCATGCTGACACCTGCCCTCCAGGTATCCCCAAATCAGAGGTACGTTGGCAAAAAAGCAGAGCAGCATGCACTGTTGTGGCCCATGCAGTCAAGCCAGCAAGGGAGGAGTAAAGCAAGAAAGATTTTTTTTCTTCCCTGATAGTGTATGCGCTTTACTGGCAAGGGCAAGCAGTCCCCTTACTGTTTACCTAGAAGTATTTAAATAAGTAAATTAAAGATCTTTGTATTAATTCAGACCCAGTTTATATGGGAGAATAATGCAATATGCTTCACAGACACAGCACTGTTGAATACCTTACTTCTAATCAAACTAATTGCTTTTGTGGGAAACATACAGCATTCTTGGTCAAATTCAAAACCACCTCCTTTTCACATGATTGGTATGCAAAAATATTGAGTTCAGAATATGAGAAATAATTGACCCACTATCACAGTATCAGAGCAGTGCTATGTGGTAATATTCAGACATGCAGTTCTTCCTCCTATTCACATGAGGATCTCTAAAATATCAGTTGCCTTTCAGCATGCGTGATAGCCATAAGCTGCAGATGTGCTGCATTGAAAATTGGCAATGCTGACATTAAATTGAAGCAGCTTTTTGAAGTAATGACAAAGGCACTGATTGCCTTCTTCCAAACCAGAGAGAGTTTTTGGGTTTTTTTGTTTGGTTTGGTTTTGTGTTTGTTGTGTGTTTTTTTTATTGTAACATAGGAGTGCAGAGCCTGAAAACACAGGAGTGAGGTTGCCCAAAGTCCTGAGTTTAACCCCTAATTCATCAAGATCTGCATATCTCTCCAGTCCTGCTTGTCTTGTTTCCAAAAACTGCCTCCCAATACACCTGCTTTCATATTACCTGTCAATTCCCACCACTAAATTCAGTATATCAGAAAGATTCTGCACAAATCAAGAATGCTAATCATCCATTCAACCCTCAAGTTTGAGCTTTCACACTGTAGTTGCTTGCAAGGCAGTAAGAGCAAAGTAGACAGACAAGCCACGTGCAAATTTCACAAGCTGCTGACCATAGCAGCACTAACAAGGACCTAATGGTATTGGGTGTACAAAGAATACTTTCACTGCTACCAAGAAAAGGTCAGTCATGGAAAAATACATTAGAGATGACTTTGCAGAACTCAATCTTACCATAATTGTACCTTATACCAAGTGAGCTTTGAAATACCAAAACAGTTGAATGTAATGAGGCAAATCACTATGACATGTTTTTTAAGATTCACATACCCTGCTTATTTTTAACAGTGAGCTGGCATTACTGTTTTCACACAGTGATGCATTAAATTCTAATGTAAATTGTTGCAAGTTTCCTACTATATGTCACTTGACAACTTTTGATGCAGATATTTAAAGAAGAAGAACCACTACACTTATTTGGAGGTACAAAATATACTTTATATTTTGACTGGAATTACAGATTATATATCTTGTCCTCATTATACTGCACAGCATGAGCTCCAGCACCTGGGTGAAACCACTGAAGCTAAGTAGTGCTAAGCCCTTTACTGAAAGAGGTTAAAAGTGGCTCCTACAGTAGAATGAGAATGCTACTGCGTGGTTTTAAAGAAATAGTCCACTTCTGTAGACATCTCACCCTTCGTAGGGGAAAGTTACATTTCCTGTACTTTTAAGAACTAAAAAATACCTCCACCCTTAAATTTTGATTCTCTTGCTAGTGGTTTTAGAAAAGAAAAAAGGCAACTATTTACTCCAGAATGTAATGTTTACTCTGCAATACAGCAACACTTATTGCTTTTATCCCCTGAGGAAAGTAATGTTTCCTCCTAGCCACATGTATGTTGGACAATAACAAATCAAGATTCAGAATGGCCAGCACTTAAGTGCAATTATGACCATTTAGCCATCTCAATATTACGCAGAAGACTTATGTAAAATTAAAATAAATAAAACCACACAACACAGAGACATACACATTCTGTATGCAAACAGGAGTGCATTTGAATTCAGAAGAAAGAATTAGCTTCTTGCTGATAGAGGCGTTTTTTCCTCCTCCTCAAGAAAATGAAATGGAGATTTCACTACCACCAACATCATGTTAAGATGCTGTAAAATATTAATGGTGCAATGGGTCTCATAAGTCACATAGATGTTAGAAATTATTTCAATTAATTCAACAGAAAATGGCAAAGACTGTTTTTAATTATTTAAGTGCTTTTTACTAACAAAAAAATCCAGCTGCAAAATGCCTCTACTACAAGCACAATCAACATGTGAAGTACACAAAACCAGCCAAATAGACTTGAGCTTTCAGTTTAGCAAAGGATTAAGACTTCCTTTGCATTAACATGCAACTTCATCATCATGCATTCTGACTACCCAACAATTCATTTTGTAATCTTATTCTTTTAATTGTAATTAGCATCATATTTTACTACCATGCTCATATAATGTTTTAAAATATGTACGTACCAAAATTTAAGTCCACGGGGACTGCTAAGTGCAATAATCAAAGGTGACTTTAGCCTGTAAAAGCCCTTTCCTGTGGTTATCTCAGTGCAGTCGGAAGGGATATTTCAGCACCATAAGAAACAGATTTGTAGTTAGGCTCAGTTTTTTCTTCAGTTAAAGTGCATTAAATGTTGTTGGCAAAATTGCCCAGATTGTAGAATTCGACATCACTGTAAGTCAGCGTGTTACATTAAGGGTCTTCTTAACATACAATTAAAACAGCATGGAAAGTTTGGTATTTTTAAAAATGCAGTGGCAAGAGAAGACAGGTGCTTGCTTCTTTAAATCCACATTCAGAGAAGAGAGGGTACAGATAATGGGAGGGTATAAACAACACCCTGCTTTGAGGTCCAGCAGAGAAGAAATGGGATGATTTTTACCCACTTTAGAACATAGAAGATTACAGCACCATCAAATGCACTAACACAGAGATCTCTAAGGTGCCTCATTTGAATATGTTCTGCGGAGACAAAAAGAAAGGAATATAAGGAAGAGAAAACATCCTATCCAAATGGCTTCTTGCAGCAGGAAAGACGCTCTCTCTCTCATTGCCACTTAAACACAGAAGGTCTGAGGCAGTCTAGCTTGTGGCATCGTCTCTCTCTCTCTCTCCCCCGTGACTACAGGCAGGCTTGCTCTCTCCAGCTGCCTTAGTCTGTTGATGCTGCTGCTGATGAATCAGGGATTCTCAAACAAAGAGCAAGCCTACCTTCGGGTGCCAGCAGGACTGTGGGGCTCCTCTCC
>NW_009953929.1:2158205-2160310 GCF_000747805.2 Chaetura pelagica | reverse complement strand
GGCTGCGGGCGCTCGGCAGAGCCTCCCGGCCAGGCAACAGTTTTATTTCCACTGCACTGGAGTCTGATTAGCAAATAATCCAGTGGGAAAAAAAATCTGCGTGAATGGCACTGTGCATCACATGTAGTCTATAGGTAGGAAAGGATATGAAGCAACGCCCTTCCCCCCTCCTTCTCCCTTCCCAAAAAAGAAAAAAAGAGAAGTTCTTCCTCGAGAATGTGTAAGTTAACCTTTAGCCCATGTTACGGCTCACGGAAATGAGCCACCACTTAAAAGGAACATCTAAGCCTCAGTTTGATAGCTCATATTGATATATCTTTTGCACTCACCCTCACTGAAAGCAGTGCAAGGCGCACAATTACTGCTGACGCAGATGAGACTGCTGCTTGGGGAAGGAGAGGAGGAGCTTAACCTCATCAAAACAACCTCCCACCACCTGCTCCCATTGCACGAGAACAAAACTATGCTACTCAGACAGAACGAGTGTGACATTTACACTGTTTTACTTATATTGATACGAGATGTGTGCTCTGGAAAGAAGCATTCTGTTTGAAAAGCATCCAGGGTGAAGCCACACAGTCCTATGCTCATGCAGAATTTGTGAGTGTAATGGTTCAGAAGAAAACATGAACTGGATTTGTGTTACAGCCTCTCTTTGCAGAATATGTGTGGGTTTGCTTTCTCTCCCCCAAACCTTAGGTCTGGACACAAAGCAAAAACATTTACTCTGTGCACAAAAAGCCAGTAAAAGGGGAGAATGTGAACAGAATGCCTTATCCCATTGTGAAATGTCATTTCATTCTTTGTCCTTTCTTTAGTTACAGACATAGTTTTCTCTTGCATAAATCTTCACACAGTTACAGAAACAAAACTGTCAGAGTTGGAAGGGATCTCTAGACATCAACTAGTCCAACTACCCCACTAATGCGGGATTGCCCAGAGTACATTACTCAGGACTGCATCCAGGCAGGTTTTGAATATCTCCAGAGAAGGGGACTCCACAACCTCTCTGGGCAGCCTGTTCCAGTGCTCTGTCACCTCCATAGTAAAGAAGTTTTTCCCCATATTTAAATAGAATTTCCTGTGTTCCAGCTTGCACCTATTGCCCCTTGTACTATTACTGAGAACTACTGAAAAGAGTCTGGCTCCGTCCTCCTTGTACTCACCCTTTAGATACTTGTAGCCATGAAGGTCTCCCCTCAAGTCTTCTCCCCTCCAGGCTAAAGTGTCCCAGCTCTCTCAGCCTTTCCCCGTAAGAGAGATGCTGCAATCCCCCAGTCATCATTGTCACTGGACTCTCTCTAGTAGTTCCCTGTCTCTCTTGACTTGGGGAGCTCAGAACTGGACACAGTATTCTAGATTTGGCCTCACCAGAGCAGAGGGGAGAATAACCTCCCTCAGCCTACTGGCCACACTCTTCCTTATGCACCCCAGAATTCCATTGTCCCTCTTGGCAACAAGGGCACATGGTTGGCTTATGGATAATTTACTATGTACCTGGACACCAAGATCCTTCTCCTCAGAACTGCTTTCCAGCAGGTCCATCCCTAGCCTATATTATTGCAACATTAGAATTAAGGTGCACCATGCACCAACAATTGGATTTATTTCTAAAACTAATAAATTATGATGATAAAGTACCTTCAAATGCATATTCACATGAAAAGGAAGGCTAGGACACAACCAAGGCCTTGACTACAGAGCATAAGAGAATCTCCTGCAGATTTACTACCCCCAGACTAGAATATCAATGTCGCTCCAGATTCAAGAGCACTCAAAATAGCCATCCAAACACATTGCAAAACATGGTGACCTCCCTCTTTCATGCAGCAATGCCCAACACTAACATTGGAACCATAGCTGCAAAAAACTCCCTCTCCTATTCACTAGTAACTCACTCCACTGCTCACTGTAATAGCACACATCCCAGCACACTTCCTGCAACCTGGTGAAATGGCAGGGAAGCTCCCACATAACATCACCAAGATGCCATTTCAAAAGGCTGCTTTAAGAAGGGTTAAAAAGACATAAAAATGGGGTCTGAAGATATGGAGGGTTTTTCTTCTTGTCAGGGAAAATCATGTGTAAAGAAAGTACCAACAGTG
>NW_009953929.1:2134069-2158173 GCF_000747805.2 Chaetura pelagica | reverse complement strand
GGCTCTGCTTCTGATTTTCTCCTTCCTTGAAGGATACCTTAAGAGCATCTGTGTCTGAGTGGTAATTAGGGAATTACTTGATTTTCATCAACTGGAGATTCCTGTAACATAATAGCCTCTTATTTCTAATACTCCTCCAGAATTGAAGACTTTCTCTGCCCCAAGTCATTCACCAAAACCAGAGAAATTGTCCAGATTTCTTTCCATGATACTTTAACAAAAATATCAGTATATAGTCATTGCAACTCCATAAGCGATTTAAAGAACTACAATTTTTAATCCGTAAGTGCGAAGCTGTCACATTGTTTGTCCCAGAAGTTCAACTAACCCAGACAATCTTAAAGACTACGTATGTTATTATTGCACCTTTTGGCAGCTTCCACATCGTATCCTTGAACCAAGGTTTTTGGGGACCTTCTCTCCATCAGCTGTGGAAGGAAATGTCTGTTCTTCCTTCCAGTAGCACTGTGGGAAGGGTACTGGGGGAATACCATGACCTGTTCAAGGCTGGCAGTTCCATTCCTGGCTAAAGAATAAAAAAGTCCCTCATCCATCCCCACAACCAGACAGCATCATGGGATTTCCTGCATGGATGGCAGAAGAGAGGGATCAAAACCAAAAAGAGGCTAATCAGTACAAATATATGCACCTCCCGAAATTACTATTTGTGTTCTCAAGTCTACACGTGCCTTTCTGGTCTGCAGACAGCAATCAGTAGAGAACCATTCATTCCTGAGAGTAGCTGCCAATCCCCTCCCCCCATCTCCTTGCCCCGTAGTCCTTCTTGGTGGCTACAACCACACAGAATTCTGGCACATATAGATTATTTGCACTTACTTTGAAATTCTTGAAAACTTGTGCAAGGCTTCATTACATGGCATATAGATGAACGGACTTTATGTGTATGTACAGGCTCACACACACATATATAACATAACTATACATAAAGACAGGGACATACATCACTTGACCTGTGGTTGGCATTTGCACACTGGGAAAATACTAACAATCTGCTATGGAAATGCACACTGGTAAATTCTCATCTTACCTATGCTGCACCCTAAATCTTGGTTTAGCACTCACTGTGAAGTGCCTTCAGCACTGAATTGCATGCATGAAAAAAGTTGCTTAGATTTTTATTTGGATTTAAAGCTGAGCTAGTAAATATATTTCTAAATGACAATGGGTTAATTTGAGGAAAATGCATCTTAAAACCCTGGACATTCTGCAGTTGCTCCTTCCTCCACCCATATTTGGCTCCTTTTGCCTCTCCCTCCATCCTCACATGCACACTGCTGCCATGACAAGTAAAACCACACACAGGCAGAGTAAAGGAAGCTCTCATTGCTCCAATCTCTATCTTGGCATTTGCTTCAGCTGTTTCACATCCCTCCATAGCACCCTTTCACTTCCCTGGAGCACACTGGCTCTATTCCTCTCAGCAACTGTCTACAACTGTCACACACATTTATCTTTTCAGGGTACTGAGACAGATTCTTCTAAAGGTACAACAGTAGAAGGGTCTCCACCCATGTAAAAAGCCAATTTAAGTTAAATGCTTAACTGCCATCTATGCCTTTAAGAGAAATCTTTTAATTTTCCCCAGTGATCATTTTTTTTCACACGGGACCAATTTTGCTGTTATTGCTTAGGCAAAATTCCCATTGCAGTCCATGGGGAACTTTGCCTGAATACAAGATGTGGAGCAGAACCCTGTGTTTGTTTGCATAGACCACAAATCACAAAAATCATGTCCTGACGCAAGTGATTTATCCTACATGACAGCTGGTGCAACTGGGCTATTTTTAGCCATTATTTGTTTTAAAATATTTCATTACATTTACCATTCAAAAAAGTCAACTGATTTTTTTTTTCTTAAACTGGATTAGATCAAAAGATTCTGGCAGCCTTCCAAACCCATTAATTACTAAATGGTACATTTTAAACAGAAATGTTAAGTTATAAGTAGTTCTTCTGGAGCCAGTTAGCTCCTAGCTAAAATCAATTAAAGCTGGTAAAGATATATTTCTATGGTCAGGTCCCAAATACAGATATCTGTATTTATTGCATAGTGGATGCTGGCAAAATCCTCCAACATAGATGCAGTCTTTCTAGCAAAACTGTGCTTTTACTGGTTAGCTCATCAAGAGGCAGGAGATGGGTTTATTATTCCAGGATAAACCCATCTGTGTCAGTATGGTTGCACTCACATGATGCTCTAGTTCTGCTATAGTAGCTTTGATTTCCAAGCCCCAAAGAAACACCCTTTATCCTATGGAGTATAAAGGCAGGCAGTTTAAGCTTGCTTCTCACACCCCCACCCTGCTGCTCATTCCCATTTGTGTGGCCTTGGAGGGAACTAGGTCATGGAAATGATCCAGAACAGAAATAATTTTGGGTGGGAATGAGGGAGAATAAAAAAAAACAAAGAGGGTGTTCTTTTCAACCAAATCACTTCCTTGCACTAAACAATGTAGAGGGCACTTCACAGCGTGAGAATGGTACCCCTGCCAAAGTGGTCGATGACTTTTAAAGTGAGAAGTCCTTACACTACAGACACTGTTAGTGTGCTTAAGCTTCTATCTGAGCAACTCCAGTGCCCAGGCAGCACACACACCAAAGCCATTTCATTGAGACTTGGCCTGCTAAGCCTTCAGAAGCAAAGAAAATCCTGCAGGCAGTTGGAGAGTTGACAGGTGGTCCTCCCTGCCCTAGAAACTCCATAACAACTCTGACAAGCACATGCAACCACTTGATTCCTTTAACACAAGCAGAGAAGGGTATGAACACAGTATACAAATGTGACCATGAATGCGAGTTGCAAAGTGCTTTACCAGAGCAAATTACAATCTCCAGGCATCTCAAATTTGTGGAAGCCAGCACTGCAAATTAAAAAAAAAAAAAAAAAGAAACACCAAAACAATCTAGAGTGCAGCTCTGCTTTCTTTTCACTCCAAGCTATTTCTCTGGCCTTGTGCTGGCACAAATACTGCCTGGCTGTGTGATGAAGCAGATTGGGAAACTGGTCAAACTGAGAACTAGCCTGGGATTTTGGCACCACATAGATGTTATTACTTGTGAGAGGACCACCCTGCCTATGTGATCAGTGGGCAGCAGAGAGCCAACACAGCCCAGCAGATGGAAGGCAGGGAAGTTGGGTCTCATTCAGGACCAGCCAACTTCTTGCTTTCATCCAAACTACTCAGACTCAACTGTCAACAAGGAGCCTGAGAGAGCTCCATGGCATTTCTGAACTCTGCAAAGACAAGAAAAGCTCACAGAGCACAAAAATCTGTAAAAGTGACCCATGATGAAGTCTAGAACAAGAGGTTTGGGAATTGGAGAAATTTTCCACAAACTTGAAGTCTCCTATCTGCACTCATTAATATAATCCACAATTTCTCTCCAGCAGGGCATGTAAGTCAGTCCCATCTAGTCAAGAAATGGACAAAAGTGGGGAAAGTCAGAGTTGTTCTTTTTCACCAAAAAGGCATCTGGGCCACTAAATAGCATGGTAAATACTGAAAAACATGAAAGACTTGGAGAAAAAAAATGCAGTTTAGGGATAGAAGCCTCATTTTAAGTGCCTGGGTGTCTAGATATAGGCTGGATAAACACTTTCCTCACCATCTCAGATTGAGCAAATGGAAAGAGCAATCTCTTACATTCAGAAAGTCCTTATCTATAAAGAAAAAAGTATTCAAGTCTGCAACAGCATATAAGTCATGGTAAATACTTAGACCAACATGAGCTATTTTTCACATGCTCAAATATAAAGCAATTTTAAAAAATAGCAAATTATTCTAATTACTATGGAAACAACTTCCTGCAGGCACTCCTTAAATAAACTCTTAGGAAAAAAAATCAGGTTTTTCCACAGCTATAGCTGGATAATCACCATGTCAGTTAACATATTTTTTGTATTCCCTCTTGCTTATATTCTTGGAGAAAATATTGTGATACTTTGTATTCCTTCACTACAATAGCCATTCCTATCAATGAGATGAGCTCAAATTGCCACCACTCAGGAAGAAAGGAATGCAAATGAGGAATACCAATTAACCCCTTTACAATTAAAAATATCTCTATCTATTATAGCACCCATTAGTGATACTCTATTTAATGGTCTGTCAACATTTCCATTAGACCTTTTCCCCCTGCTCCCACAAAGAACTAAATCCTAGCTAATCACCTTGAGTATACCTCTATGGATTTACACAATACATATACACACCTCAAATGAGGCAAAATACAGATTTGTTATCTTGAGCTATTACATTCTCCTAAGCACCAGTTTTCTCGTATAATTCTAAATACTCTTTACTCTAAATACACTGAAAAATTATGCAGGATAGGTTTTTTTCAGTGTTGCAAATACTTTATGTACAAAACCTCCAAGTAATTGCAAAGACCTATCCTAAACACTCTGTGAAAATTGTAGAGCGAAGCTCAGTTCACAGCAGATTCCTTTTGTCCAATATTCTTCACATTATACCACCCCTTTTTAATACTAGATGCCAGACAGTGGGTTAACATTTGGTGCCATGTACTGTGAAACCTAGAAATGACAGGGTGAATTAAGGACAAACTTCAGCCCTAATAGCTTAAGATCTGCTCACATCCTTATGGTCTAACCACATTCTCCACACTACAATAACATATTTTTTTGTGTGTCAAATTTATTACAAATGTATCACATTCATATATATTTCATTTCAACTCTCAAAATATACGTAAGAATTTTATAGTATGCTCATCAACCATCCTCAGTTAAAGTGCTGGCATACTAGAGAGAATAAGAATTCTGTAACCAGTACCCAGATGGAGAAAGAGAGGTATACAACATGAATCCTAAGCTATAGTTTAACTCTTATTGTCAGAACAAGATTTCTCAGTAAATTTACAATGGTATTGTTTGTTATCTATATGCACCTTGGCACCATTTTGAGCATCAAGCTTGCACACAGCAATTAAACTATGCCAGGTTTTCCTAGCTTGTTTATAATCCTCAGATAGAGGGGTCCACAGCTCTGATGAAAACTAATTAAATACATCTTGTACACAGATGACCCTTTAGAAACAAGAACTGCACCTTGCTCACTAGATTTAACTGTTTAATACAGTGTGACTGGTTTTTGTTTGGAATTACTGTTGGCAAACTCATTAGATCAACTGAAAATGACTCACATTTTATATAACGCAGCTCATAAAATACTGGTAGGAAAAACTGTTTTCATACTCAGTCCATAGGCATGCAAACCAACGCCACAACAGACGTTAAGTGCTAGAAATACTGCTTTCTGCCAGCCCTGCCAAGGTATCCTTAATTTTAGAGACTGGTTGAGTTTACAGTTCCCTTAATTCATGAGGCTACTCTAGTTCACGAAGTCAGAAACAGAACTGCTTGTAAGATCAGGCCTTTTGTATATTTGTAACACCAAATTCGCTCAACTTACAGTTAATAATTCCATTATTTCTACAATCATAGAATCATTTTAGTTGGAAAAGACCTTTGAGATCATCAAGTCCAACCATTAGCCCAGCACTGCCATGTCCACCACTACACAGCAATTAAACTATGCCAGGTTTTCCTAGCTTGTTTATAATCCTCAGATAGAGGGGTCCACAGCTCTGATGAAAACTAATTAAATACATCTTGTACACAGATGACCCTTTAGAAACAAGAACTGCACCTTGCTCACTAGATTTAACTGTTTAATACAGTGTGACTGGTTTTTGTTTGGAATTACTGTTGGCAAACTCATTAGATCAACTGAAAATGACTCACATTTTATATAACGCAGCTCATAAAATACTGGTAGGAAAAACTGTTTTCATACTCAGTCCATAGGCATGCAAACCAACGCCACAACAGACGTTAAGTGCTAGAAATACTGCTTTCTGCCAGCCCTGCCAAGGTATCCTTAATTTTAGAGACTGGTTGAGTTTACAGTTCCCTTAATTCATGAGGCTACTCTAGTTCACGAAGTCAGAAACAGAACTGCTTGTAAGATCAGGCCTTTTGTATATTTGTAACACCAAATTCGCTCAACTTACAGTTAATAATTCCATTATTTCTACAATCATAGAATCATTTTAGTTGGAAAAGACCTTTGAGATCATCAAGTCCAACCATTAGCCCAGCACTGCCATGTCCACCACTAAACCATGTCCCTCAGCAACACATCTACATGTTTTTTAAGTATCTCCCGGAATGGTGATTTGACCACTGCCCTGGGCAGCCTGTTCCACTGCCTGATAACATTTTTGGTGAAGAAATTTTTCCTAATATCTAAACCTCCTCTGATGCAACCATTCACTCTGGTTTCATCTCTTGTAAGTTGGAAGAAGAGACCAATCCCAATCTCACTACAGTGTCCTTTCAGGTAGTTGTAGAGAACAATGAGGTCTCCCCTCAGTCTCTTTTTCTCCATACTAAACAACCCCAGTTCCCTCAGCCTCCCCTCTTTTCTATTATAAAGACCACCAGAAACCTTCTGGGCTGCTATATAGCCATACACTGTTAACACGTGTCCTGGTTTGAGCCAGGATGAAGCCAATTTTTCTTTTTTACTGATTTTTTTTTCCTTCAGTAAGCTTTATTTTAACTAGCAACAGTGTGTCCTGCTAGGCTGATAAGACAGTGGAATGTTTTTCTAACTACTGAGGCTTCAAGGCCGCACCTGCACTCTGCTGGCTCAGACACTATGGGGAGATCTGTGACCCCCCCATAGGAGGCTGAGTTAGACAGACAGCAAAACTGGCCAAAGATATTCCATTCCATATATCTACATAAGCTCAAAGGAAGGTCAGAGATCACAGAAGACTACTTCCTTTCTCCTTCTTCTTCTTCTTCCCTTCTTTTCCGTCCATGGCCGACGTCCGGGGAGGACTCTGTTCATCTATCACTGTTGACCCTTAGGCTTGAGATCTTGTGACCCTCATCACTCTGCTCTTTTCCAGCAGCAGCTCCGGGATTCCTCGGGACTCTTCCCAGTTCAGGGAAGTGCTGTGGGAGTTGCTGGGGGTGGGGGGAGGCGAGAGGCTTTTGCCCATACCTGAATATATCTGTATATAATTGTATATATTTTCTTGTATCATTCATTAGTGTTTTAATTAAAGCTGTGCAGTTTAGTTTTCAATCCAGCCAAGTCTCTCTCTTTTTCTCTCTCTCCTTCCCTAGCTGGGGGTGGGGGGGAGAGGATCGAGAGCATTGTTGTTGGACCTGAGTCAAAGGGTGACAACACAGCACTTCAATCAATGTCCTGCTTATCTTCTCAATCCCACAACATGCTTTAAACAGTAGAAGACACAATGCTAATTCCATTACATGCTTTAACTGGTAGTAAGAGGACATCATCAAATTACAGCACTCTGCATGACTGAGCAGTCTTATGCTGCATCTTTCAAACACCTTGAGAAACTCTTCAAGGGATTACATTCTCCTTTGCATAAGACTCTTCTATTGCTTTTGGTCTTTCACAACATACTTTTAAAGTGGTTTTCGTCCAGAAAGTTTTGCTGAATACCTCTGCACTACCCCAACTGTCCATAGTGTTGAGAAGTCAGATCTAATGCTTCTGTATTTCTCTCACTGCTTTTCTGTCCACACTGCCTTAGGCAAACCTTCTTCAGAACACCACGCAGAAATCTTTAGTAGGATTTTGGTTCCTGCATTCCAGATTAAGAACAAAGCTAAGTAAATAGCACAAAATTTATAACATCACATATATGAGCACTCCCAAAATAGTGGCTAGGATTTTGTCATCCAGACAAAATTTTGTGAACAAGTTGCCAAACAATATAGGATTCAAATTTCTCACAGTAGTGAGAATTACTAGCAAATTTCACTGAAAACAAAGGACAGATTCCCATAAAATTTATGTAAATAAGAAGGGAAACAAGAGACACAGAACGATAGGAGTTAAGAAGGCTGCATAGAAAGTCTCCAGATCCATCTGATGTCATGCTCATTGTTCACTATGCTTTGTTTTTATGTTTATCACAACTGTATATTATCTGTGAAGGTGGAATTGCCCCAAGCAAATATCTGGAAAGACGTAAAAATAAAGCAGTTTATGCTGTTGTCAGCTATACTCACACACTGCTCATAGAATTGTTTGGGTTGGAAGTCCATGGGCAGGGACATCTGTCACTAGACCAAACCCCATCTAACCTGGCCTTAAACATTTCCAGGGATGGGGCATCCACAACCTCTCTGGCTAATCTGTACCAGTGTCTCATCACCTTCAAAATGAAAATTTCTTCCTAATATTTAATGTGAATCTACTCTTTTCCAGATTTAAACCATTACCTCTCATTATCCAAGAAAAAACAGCGAGTCTCCCCCTCTCCTTCCTTTATTCCCACATTTCTCCAAGTTAAATTGCTCTGGCATTCTCTAATAAATACATAATAATCTTCAGCAAAATAGGCCTTGAAGTCTCTCATTTCCATAATTTAAACAAATCTGAAGACTGCTCTGTGGTGGGATTTTTTTTTCCTTAATCATTCCTGTGACTCATAAGTAGGATATGAAATAGTAAAAGGTGATGTGAACTCTCTGCCAGAAGAGGCACTCAAGAATGAAAGTGGCATTACAGCTCCTTATCTTCTGCTTCTCATTATTCTTGTTTCATGCCTCTTCATTGCCAAGATAGGTTAACATTTCTGATGCTTCATATTTTACTGAGGTTTAATTGGAAATAGCTTTAAGGGAGGAGTAAAAATGCAATAAAGACAGACATAGGCTAAGGGATTACTGTTTAAACAGTAAATGTTGATGCTGTATAGTTTAAAACAAATTTACTGGGAGAATAGGAGAAAGGACTGAAATGAGACTTGACTGTTACCTGATCCCTAGCAGATGAAGGTCAGTGTGACAAAGGTCAATGTAACCAGTACAGATTTTGTGTTCAGCTCCCAATTTTTAGAGTTATAAAGATGCAATGCCAAACAACAAGGAACTCATGTTTTGAAATAAGCTGACTTCCACATTCAGTAAGATAGAGTCACTGAGTATACTTCCATCTACTAAAGTGGAAGGGTTTTACAAATATAGACGAGAATGTAAGAAGATTCCCAAAAAACAGTCTCAACAAATGAAGGACTACAGAAAAAAAAAAAAAAATGCATCGAGATTAAACTTGAGCAGTGGGAATTAACTAACAGCGCATTCAAGAAAGTCCCTTTCATTCTACCACTGGTCAGTATGATGTACACCAATACTGCTGCTCACCACTTACAAAATGTGTGGGATGAAATACAGACATGGGTGTTTGATACGGAGTTACAGCTAGACTCTGCCTCACAAGTGCATTAAGCAGTCTAATGTGACTGGCCCAAATCATCTTGCATGGACCACGATAGTGCTGGCTCACTTGAAGAGCCCAGAAAGCCTTTCCCTGCTATGGATTTCCCACTAAGCTTGCTCCCCTCTGAGCAGTAATGTATTATCTAAATAACCATTATAACATCTTAAGCCTGTATACCTACAAGGGGGTTTATGAAAACACTTTCACAGGTATTTTCTGCCCTCCAGCACAAAGCAAAGTGTTTTGTATCATACAGAAAATCCTGGGAGCCCCATCTTCAGAGATTTGCTTCTAATGAGTCTGAGCACCTTTCCTAGCCCTCAAGGAGACCCACTCATTGACCAACTGTATATTCTGAGAAGAATTGTGTAGATTGGAATGAGACTCTCTACATGACACTCCACTGTTCATCTCTCACATAACATCTGAGTTTTCCTTAACCTGTACAATAAAAAAAAAACAAACCTAAGGAACAGAAAAACATTCCTAGCAAACTCTGATTTCCTGGAGATTTCTCACTCTTGCTATGAAACAAATTGCAGAGGCCTGGAAGGAATAAAGGCTACCAGTAGGAAAGTTTCTCTGCTGGACCAAGGTTTTGGTCAGCTTTTGTGACAGGAAGGTAGGATGGACTCCTATTCCAGTAGATTCCTTAGGGAAACTTTTACATCAAAAGGGATAAAGGATGAGGCCTGCTAGCACAGACACTGTGCTACACCTCATGCAGTGTACAAGCTCTCACAATGAAGGGTAGTAGGATCAGTACTAACAGTAGGACTTCAGTGATTCCAACAGAAATTTATCTGCTCTGAGTTTGTCTCTGATCAGACAGCTGCTTTTACTGCTTTTACTTTCTTTTACCAAGAAAGGTCCTTCAGAAATGTTACTTGCCATCCCAGAAACAAGACCTTAGCTGTGGACAAAATTATCTCAAATCCCTGTCTTCACTTATGGGGCTTCAGGTTTCTTGGACAAACAGGATTTGTTTAGTATTTGGAGTAGTGTTGCTCAGAGGGCACTCAGTCTAATTATCTACAGAATTTCAAATATCTGTAGTGTAGTTTCCCCAGCCTGGGGTAACATCTGACAACAGCTTTAAAGCTTTGCGTCATCCAACAGCAAACCACATTTTTGTTGTTTTTTTGTTTTGTTTTTTTAATATATTCAGGACTTGTTCATGGCTTATGCAGCTGGAGTTTCCAGTAACCAGAACAGATCAAATTGTCTAGTGGTTGAATTAAGACAGAGTTATTAAATACTACCAACATTTGAACACCCTTAAAATATTTTGCATCCACTCATCTATAATTCTGCCATTCATTAATAGTTTGAACTTGACTTAGATTTTTGAAGGTCAGACGACTGGCCTTCTGCTAGGTGTTTTCGTCAGTCAGGTGTCAGATCCAAACTTAGACTCCAAACTTCCCATTCATTTACTGGACAAGTGACATTTGTGACTACTGAGCACTTCTGGAAAACTCTGCTGGTGAATGCTGCTGTGGCAGCAGGTTAAGACCTAAGAGCCAGAGAGTACTGTTTGTGCTGCTTTAAAAGTAGTTTCAAAATTGAACAGTTTTTAATTATGCTTTTCCTATTTGAAGCATAAATCTTAAACTATTAACAGGCATCTTTCTGTCCTAATATTTTTTTCAGGCTTGTGAATCATCCCTGTATTGAAGAATAAGAATCAGATCTTGCATGTCTCCACACAGATTTAGCAATTTTACAATAAAACTTAATCCCTTTTTCACTCTCCATATCTTTCTTCAGACCCAAAGCAGCATCTGGCATTGCTGTAATATGTAACTGCTCTAAAAATATATTACTGTAGGCAGCAACTCTGACAGTGAAGACCTGATGGAAAGCCACCAGTCCAGCCCCCGCCACATCTCACTTCTGGTAGTGCTTTTTTCGCTCTCTACTTCAACAGGAACAACATATAAAGAGCTGCACCCCCTCACAGCTTTCCTTAGATACTCAGTGACTTAAAATGGCATTTGCACTGTCTCACATGCCACAAAAGTTCATAGCACTTTTGAGCAGATGGGCCAAAATATGAGGGTGGTAAGAAAGTCTGAATGAGACTGTTCAAAGGGACATACTACAGTAATCCATGCCAGTATTAACTTGGCAGAATTTGCCAGAAATACCAGTTCTCAGAAATGCCAGTTCTCTTCCCAAATTCTGAATCTCAAGTGCCAACAGTTTTGTACTTTAAAATTTACTTATTAGTCTGAAGACAGGAGGGAATGACCAGTTTGTGAAAGTAGTGAGGTAACTCTGCAAGCAAGTCCAGGCTAGGACTACACAGAACACCAGAGCTCTCAACTTCATTTTCAAACAGATAGACAATGTAGTAACAATACAACACTTGTCCTTTTATGTATCAGATGAAAAATATTGGATACCTGCACAGAATTTTGTAGATTGCTCCAGGAGTTCGCTGGGTTTCTACAGACGAACTAAGTTTTCACATGTCTTCACTATGCTTTTTAGTTGGTGGTCGTGTCTGCTTATCTACACAATTGCTGTCTGGAACTGTTGCTCATTCTGTACAGCATGGTTTCAAGCAACAAGGACACCATCATTACAGATGAAGTTGAAGGATTTTCAGCATCAACAAAACTAAATGCAACAGCAGCATTATCAGGAAATGCTGTGACACATTCAAAAAGTTACTAACGATATCCCTGTCAACATTAAGAGCTTAAAAAAAATGCCTGCCAGACTGAAGTACCAATACAGAAACAAACTCATTTTTTTTCCTATCCAAAATAACCTCCAGTACTTCAGGGCATGACACGTGGCCAAAACCTGACTTTGCATCTTTGATTTGGGGCTAGAACAAATAAGCACAAAAGTTTCCTTAACCACATTTTTGCTCAACTTTGATCTACTAAAACATATGCAAAACAAGTTCAAAGTTACTAATGCAAAAGCAATAGAGAAGAGAGTCTGGCTTATAAACAAAGGACTACAGCTAAGTGTATTTAAGGCACATATGTATGGCTGAATATTTTATTTTCATTTCAGATGCCAATATTCAGCCATCTGGTTTTCCTTGAGGCATTTCTTTTGTGTTTTTTTCTTTTTCAATAGACAGTCTTCAATAGCAAGGCACTAAAAACATAAAAGAAAATTAAGTTCTTCAGTGTGAACCACTACAGGCTACCAACCACCACTCTATTGTTAAACCTACATGAAATATAACATCAAGAAAGGTTCTGTTTTCTAAAACAGTTCTTTATTACCTAAAACATTCATTCCCCCTTTATCCACTAAATGTTCATCTTAATGGCCATATGTCTGGACATTTATAATTAACAATTTTCATCTAAATAAATACAGTGCTTTGAATTTTTAATAGGTTTGCTCATTAAGAAGCCTCAAAAAAAGGTAAACAAAAAAATCCTCTTTCTAAAACGAGAGCAGGGGTGTGTGAACTTCATGAGGTGTTGCAGGCAGGAGGCAGTAGATTTTATATGACATTGACCACTTCTACTGATCAAGCTCTGCATACCTGCATCGATGCTTCCGTTTAAAGCAGATAAAATGCCCAAAGAATGAAAAGGAGTTCCAGGCAGTGAACAAACCATAGACCCACTGCTGAGACACTGAAGGTGATCTTCTAGCTTGGACTAGCCTTGGAGACATTTGCAGCCAAACATTAGTCTACAGCACAGCACTAAAAGACCTCCATTTTCATGTGACTTTACAATCTAACCATGCTGACTGATTAAATGTGCTTTCTATTTTTGATATAAGAAGTGTAGAAGGCAGAGAACTGAAGTTATTCCTCCAGCCTTCTCACACTGGTACAGTGCTGTCAGCACTTCAGTGAGCACTGCACATGAGCACTGCCTCCTCATGGCAGGGGCTCTCAGCTTTCACTACCCATGCTGCCACAATGATTCGTGATGTACTAACAACCACATTCTTGTTAGATTTCCACATCCACTTATTATTTCCCTTCCTTGTTTATATAAATTACCATGGCTTGTTATTTGTCAGGATTCATATCTGTGAATTTAATGGAACTGCACTTCTCAAAATCACCCACACTGTCAACAGCTCTAATTTGTTTATGTCAAATCAGACTGTTTTTCCCCCATTTACCCTTCTGTTTCATACCATTTATATTAGTTTGTCAGCTGGGATTTTATTTATTTGCTTTGGAAGGTTTGCTTCTGTGAAACCCTGATGGCAGAAGAACTGCACAACTCAAGGGACAAGTAAAAATATATAAATGCTTTCAACACCAAGCTGTTACTTCCAGTTCAGTTCTGGTCAAGAGCAACAGAAGTTTTGGTCAGTTTTAGCATTTACTAGAAGCATGGACATGAGATGGGTTCATTTTTTTGGTCTGTTGTTTGTTTGGGTTTTTTGTAACTCTGTAGATTGCTCTATTTTGCTAGCCACCACCCAAGAAAATGTTTAAGAAACACTAAATTTGTAATTAGAAATGTAGGCACCTAGAAATTTTATTAACTCTTCTGAACAACAACATTGTAGGAACTCAGAAGGCTTGCTCAGCACCCTATCTGCTGTACCAATCTAACCACGATTGCTGTACCTCTTCTCTCAAAAAGGTATCAGGTCATAGGATAAATAGAAATACGCTTTTAGTAAGAATTCTGCGAAGAGTTACTACCAAGATATCAATGCATATAAGAAAACTTAGCATGACCTAAGAAGTGAAAATCATTGCTCACACAGATGCACAGTATTTGCTTTTCAGTGTCATCCAAGGTGTGATACTGTAGACAGTGCCTGCACTGTACTGGGTGCTGCAAAAACCCAAAGCAAAGAGACAATCACAGCTTACACTGATCATACAAGAATGAGCTGCAGCATGACAAAACATAACTCATCCTTTGAAAAACTAGAGGAATACTTAACAAGGAGGTATTTTTGTCCAGATTCAGTGCAAGTTACAGCAAATGTTTAAGGCTCTAGTGTTAGAAGAGATCTGGAGGTGTCTCCATTTAGTACTCAGGATGAACCAAAACACAGAGACAAAGTTACTCTCTATTACTCCCCCCTCCCCAGTCTCCTAAGAAAAAATAAAAGGGAAGTGAGAAAGCAAAAATTCAAGGCTGCAAATTAGGACTAGAGCAAGTTTAGTGGAGCAGGGAAGGGATAGTAATAAGCAGGAAAGTAACAAAAAAAAAAAGATATGCATGTTAATATAAAAATAAAACCTGGCATTAACAGTAGCAGATAAGAGAGTCTAAAGGTCCCTCGTGGCAGAGCTGACAACAAAAAGGCACAGGACGCATCTGGACAAGGGATGGAGTTAGATTCTACAGAGTACCTGGTGAGCTGAAGACAGGGCTAGAAGCCTCCTTCTCACATGTCTGAAGGAGGAGAGAGGGAGTGAAGGACCACCCTGTGTTTTATAGGGTATGGCAGAAAATGGGAGGGAATACTGAGGTCATCCAAACATTCTGTTCTGCCCCCTGTACCTCCTCAGAAACACCCTCTGTCTCTCTTGGGCTTGGCCATCAGAGGTCATCATATCAATATAATAAAATCAGTTTCAGCCCCCTTGAGCCATAACAGAAGCTGAGGGAAAAACTCCTATATTTTCCTCAACTGGATCCATGTTCCTTAAGAACCAAGTTATTGACCCAGAGGGTGATTCTGGTGGTTATGCAGTGCTCAGCATTTTTAAGAGAAAAAGACACATAACTCAAGGGATGCTTTTGAAAGGGCTTGGTCCCTAATACCTCCTCCAACTCCATGGAGCCACAGAGGCTGTATCCCTCCTCTCAGGCACTTGCCATTCTCTCTCTGCGGCCTTCCCCAGCTCCATCACCACCCCATGCAGAAGCATGCTAACAGCCCTTTTCAACAAAGGAGGTGAGCATCTGGGCTCTGCAGGCAGGCACAAAACCCAGCTTTGCTGTTCTCCACCCATTTTTGTGCTATAGCAATTTAATCAAGCAGCAAGCTACTTTTCTCAGTGCTCTTCAGCAGCAGCCTCATGCACCAGCTCATTTGCTGGCCAACCTGCTTTTTAGACCTTTGACAATAGCTCAGCATTTTACATGCTCAACACATCATATATTGCTATTGCAATGCTTCTGATTCCCATTTCATTGTGGTACTGATTTTTTCCAGTTGTGGCAAGATTTACATGCTGGCAAAGCCTTAACAAAATGATCAATGGAAAGTATTTCTGGATATTATGACAGAGTTCTGTTTAGAAAGAGAACAAAAGTCCTATATTGCAGTTATCATGCTGAAATCAACAAACTCTTGTCTGTTAAAACACTTATTAGAATTTGCATATTTTTATTTATTCTAACATTTCTCCTAAAAAAATATCTTACATTTCACAGCAGCAATATTAGTGCAACTACTGTGTCATTGGTGCCAGTTGCTATTTAAGGAGATGATCCCAACTTTACAACAAATAGGAGTGCCTTGGGCTAAATTTAGCTTTCAAGATTCTAGCATTTATGTGGAAGAGGGACTTGGAAATCACAGTACATCTGAAGTCAGTGTGTGTACTTTCCAGATTTTAATAGGACAGGATTTATTCAGGTTTTATTTGCTGAGTTGAGGAAAAAAGCACCTGGTAATGACAAATATGTAAGATCAAATTTTCTTGCTCATTTAAACAACATGCCTTCAGCTGTACATATGCATAACATATATGGATTTTTACAAACAACTTGAAACTGATTTAAGTCTTGAATGAGAAATATTCTGAGTACCTCAACAGGGAGTTGCAATCATCATCATTCTCCTCGTAGCCTACTGAGACAAGACTGATCCCATCTGCTCGGGCAATGAAGCCAGAAATCAAAGTTGAGATAATGCAAAATATAGACTGGTTTTTGTGTGGTTTTTGGTTTGTTTGTTTTGTGTTGTTTTTTTTCCCCCGTATCAGAGATATCTAATCTTTGGGACAAAACAATCTTAATCTGGAAGACAAATAAAATTATAGCTAAGATTCTGCTCCTCTGCTCTGCCCTAGTGAGACCTCACCTGGAGTACTGTGTCCATCTCTGGAGCCCTCAACACAAGAAGGATGTGGACCTGTTGGAGCATGTCCAGAGGACAACAAAAATGATCAGAGGGCAGGAGCATCTCTCTTATGAAGACAGGCTGAGGGAGCTGGGGTTGTTAAGCCTGAAGGGAAGACTTCAGAGGGACTTTGTAGCAACCTTCAAATATTAAAAAGGGGTCTATAGGAAGGCTGGGGAAGAGCTGTTCACTAGGGCATGTAATGATAGGACAAGAGGTAATGGCTTCAAGCTAGAGAAGGGTAGATTTAGGTTGGACAATAAGAAAAAATTACTTAATATGAGGATGGTCTATCACTGGAACAGGTTGCCTAAAGAGATCGTGGAGGCCCCATCCCTGGACATGTTCAAGGTCAGGCTTGATGGGACTCTGAGAAATCTGTTCCAGTGTGAGATGTCCCTGCTTATTGTAGGGGCTTGGACTACATGACCTTTAGAGGTCCCTTCCAACCCAAGACATTCTATGATTCTAACAACAATCAAACAGAGCTAGAGTTTTTGTCTACATTTTTCTCAAAATACAGCTCCCAAAAGAGAACTTCTAGGATTCATAATGCAGTGCATATGACGATGCTATTCATTCATGCAAGAGCAATTTGTTTGCCTTTTTCAAGCAACAGAATGGTACTGGAGCTTTATGTTCCATTTGTAGTCTGCTAATGAGTATTTTTAGCAGTTCTGCTGCCTACCCAATTTTTCCTCATTTCACACTTGAACATTAATCCGCCCTATTCTTCTTATATGCAGCATCACCTGGAGAGCTTGGGTGAATCTGGCAGATGTATCATCATTGATCACTAGTTCCCTTTTGAATGTTGTGGGGGAAATTACTGTTCTTGTAAACAGGTCTTTAATACAAATAGCCCACTTTATATGAGAAACCAATGGTTCCAACAATCAAGTAAGCAGCAGTAATAGCTGTTGCTTCTTTACTACTAATTCATGTCAGCCTTCATAATGGCTTTTCCTTCATCATTACTGTTTGGTTGATATTAAGGACGAATTAGACTCAGTTCTTTTCCAACAGAGCCCCAAGCAGGTCATGAGGACACAGGAAGTGGTAAGGCCAAGGATGGCAGATCTAAGAGTTGAAAACCATATTCTGCAATAAACCCCAAAACAAAATACTGCATTTATTTTCTATCACTTCTTTTCTTCATAGGGGAGTAACTGAGTATACACTGTTTGAATCGAGACAAGAGTCCAGAGTAAATTGTATTTATGTTTATAATCAGACTAGTTAAGTAAACAAACTGGCATCCATGCAGAAACAAAGCTATAAAAATAGCTTTGATTTTTCCATTGGGCAAGAATCAGAAGCATTAAATAAGATTTACTAGAGGACAACTTGGCTCATTCACACTGCCTAATTGCTTGATTGCTGTGGTAAGGCTTAGAGACCATGAACAGCAAACAGGTGAAACTATCATAGCAGGGAGATGCAAGTTCAAGTTTTGCACTGAAAATCCTCCCCTTTCAACCCAGATACAAGAGGTTGTTAAAGACAAAGAAAGTGAATGAAAACTATTAACTGCAGCACGCTGTGGATTTAGACCTATATGGACAGAATAGGAAAGGATGCATTTCATACTTCACTGTAGCTACTGAGTTATACATCCCCACAGCATCATCACAGATTTTGAGAGGACCCCATCTGTTACATTTCCAATTACATTATTAGCTTACATGGAGTCAAATATGACCTGGCTTCTCATTGCAGAGGTGACACAGAAGAGATCCAAATATTTGCCTTGCTGCCTGTAATACAACACTTTAACAAACAACTTCAGGTATATAGCACAGTTGACAGTAAATATTTGTATCCAATAGCCTATGCTGGTTACATATCCCTGCATCTGTAGGAAAGGGTGCTTCTGAATTTGTTTTTTACAGGAACAAATTCACCACAACACCTCTGTTAAGTCACATTCTCACAAACATGAGAATAGCAGCCTGGTTATCTTGCAGCTCTGTGAACTTCTATATCTAGATCTACACTCATGCTTTAGATTCAAACATCCTCCCAGGACCTTTGCCAGGTTTTGGGGTAGGATAACTGAGAAGGCAGGTATTTCACATAGCCTAGTGATCAAAAAAACCCACAACCAGGGCAGAATAGTGTATTCAACTTTTAAAGCAAAAAGAAGTTGTAAACAATAACTAGTTGTATACTTTGTAGCACTATTTCTCAGCAATTACATTTAACAGACAAAACACTTGCTTTAACCATCTAAGGCCCAGAGCCTGGTCCCAGCAGGGGCAGTTGTTTTCACTTACTATATGTATCCAGTGTATTCATTATGCAATTGCCTGCCCATCAATGCACAATCTAGGCTAAAACACAGCCCCTTGAAAACATTATATTTGATAACAATCATAAGGATTGATTTAATTGTCACTGATAACAGCATCAGCTTCAATCATGTTAGTTAGTTATGCTAACGTCATGTTGCAGCAGTTAAGAAGATTAATTTGAAAATTTCTAAAGAAATATTGAGAATATAATGGAAATCTCATTTTCACTCTTGAGATTAACACACACTTTCCCCTCCACCTGCTGAAAAGCATAAATACATTAATGCAAGTAACTTACAGCTCCCTTTTTTATTTAAAACTTACTTAATTAAGGCATTTATATTACTGCAAAGTGATTGACCTAGAGGTTACTCTGAACTTTATAGATGAAAGAATTTGCATGAACTTCTTCTCAACAGCTTTTTTCCAAGCTCATTTGGCTTAAAAAAAAAAAAAATTCAAAATGCTTTTTTTGATCATTACTGCTAAATGAAACTTTTTTAGTTAGCCAGAATAGGAAATTATTTTACCATCTCACCATGAATCTGTTCCTTAAAGCTGATTAGCTCCTATTTCATAACAGCTCTAAGCATTCCATTATCAGCAGTGACTCCCAAATAATCCCTTTGGACACTCAAAATGAAGCAAAATTTACTTTAAAGCAAACAATTGCAAATGCAGCATGCTTCAGATTTCCTAATGTCATTTTAAGTATTATTGCCTATTAGGAACAATAACAGCACAGCTGAAGCTGTTAATAGAAGTGAACACAAGTCACAGTTTTAATTGCAGCCTTAGAGCCATATTCATTAGATTAGCATACCCTCTTCACATGGCAAGCAGGCTGCCTGCATATCTGATTTCAAAAGGGATACACATCTGTGCAGAAGAAGACTCCTGGCTTCCCATACCTATATGGTATCTATGATGAG
Organism: Chaetura pelagica; assembly: GCF_000747805.2. NCBI lineage: Eukaryota > Metazoa > Chordata > Aves > Apodiformes > Apodidae > Chaetura > Chaetura pelagica. The sequence goes on along the minus strand of NW_009953929.1, from coordinate 2,138,598 downwards.
AATAGGAATGCTTCTCTAAACTTACCAGCTAGGCAATGTAAAACAGTGTATATCTAGCAAAAAAAACCAAAACCAACCCATAAGTTATTATTTGACATTTCTTTAATCAGAGCTTCAGAACAAGATGGATTTTAAAGTAACATACACAGATACATGAAATGTATTGAATAGCTATTCTGGCTATATCTGTCCCATTGTAAGAAACAACATATTTCCAGTGCCAGACTTAAGCAAACCATACTTGCAAAGCAAAAACCTGCTCCACCTCTCAATACTATCCCTTAGAAACACAAAAACACTTTACATGATATTATTTCCTCTGCTGAAAGAGGTCAGCTATTACACAGGGGTCATTTACATCTCTGGGGCAAAACCAGTCAAGTAGAGCTGAAACACCACCCTGTTTATGTCAGTTTATGCAGCCTTCAAGGACACATCTTGTATATTTGTGCAGCAGTCACAAAGCAGAGTTTTATAACCACATCTGGTAATCGAGAGACTAACTGGGCAGCAAAAACCCAGGGAGAATTATATAAGCTTGAAAAGGACCCAGTAAAAGATAAAGAGTGAACAAATGAGGAAACAAGAGTATTTGGTTGTTCTGAAAATAAATATGTCAGTTCAAAATGCAGATCTGGAATGCAGTACTTCTTACTGTGAGCCACTAGGTGTCTGCAAGCAAATTCCAACCTTTCAGTTATTAAACTTTTGGGAGGATAACTCATAGTTCATACAGGAACAACCACAGACTGGCAAACTCTTCAAACAATAAGAGATTAAACTCTAATGATGCCAGCTCATAAGCAGAGTGAAAGACTGAAAACAGCACAGGGCAGAGATTCATTCCACCTATTCGGGCTCTAAAAAGCCAGGAAGAAACTCCAGTGACCAAGGGATTTCTAAGTTCCACTTCACTATCTCTGTGCCAGTTGAACAGGCATCAGCATGTTAATCTACAAAGGTCAAGTACTTCACATACTTGGAGAACTACAAGAGTCCAACAGGAAACATTTACACTGCACATATTATTATATTCCTGCATTCCTGAAACATTTAAGGAGAAGCATTATTAAAAAAAATAAAAAAGCAAAGAGCCAGTGCAATGATTTTAATAAATATATATATACAGTATATTCTGCACTTGAACTCTGAAAAAAGGTTCCCCTTCCATGATTTATTTTAGTTTTCTATTGATAGACATGGCTAGATAGCTTGTGAGTGTCGGCGGCGTCTGATGAATTCACACACTACCAATGACAGTACACTGCATTAGTATGTCATCCACATAAAGTATCCTCTAATGTTAACACCATATAGTTAGTAAGTTGTTAATTAGGAGACATGTTGAATGATTTTATTCCTTCAGAATGAAAACTAGTTTTCTCATTTGAAAGTCAGTACAAACATGAAAGGAAAACAGAAACCACAGAAGAAATATGCAACATATGCTGAAAGTAAATTTGGCTGCACTATCAAACCATTTCAATGACTTGCAATTTACTGGAGAGAACAACTGCCAATTTCACCTAGTGAAATTAATTCTCTTACTGTTACTACTTCAGTTGACAGCTGTATTGGCTTCACAGACCCTGCTCATGTCCTGCCTTTGGCTCCAACCTCATCAACATCTAAAGGGTGGTCCCTGAGGAAATAAAGTTCTGTTCAGTTCTTAACTCCAGCCCTTCATCTTCATTTATTCATAATGCATCACTGAGCTGCTGAACATCAAAATCACGTGAACAATAACAGCATGACACACAAACTGGCAGAAATAGATGGCAACCCAACAGCCTTGCTATCACTGTGTGCAGCTCCTCAAACAAAAGAAAACCAGAAAAAGTTGAACCCTTTGTCTATCAAGACTCTCCTTGAAACCAATTTGAATTTTAGGCTCTCTTCCTAGCCCATTCTAACTCATCATTCTTACCTTTACATCTCCAGATTCAGTACACATATTTCTTCTGTTTGATTTATGAAAACAGTTCATATTTTGCATTTGATACCTCACACATCTAACCCTGTTCTACCTTGTTTCTTGTTCCCATTCCTCTTCAGCCAGAAAAAACGTAATTAAAAAAACCCCTACCTTTAACTACTCTTGATAATTTTCCTCCAGTGGCATGGACCCTGAGAGCACTAATCCATATATCCTCTTAATGAAATTTAATATTCAGAAAAGCCATGGAACAATAATGCCAACCAGTTTCTTTTTTTCCTGATATTTTTCTAATAATAAAAATGTGCAGTTTATTGATTTTTATATATTTTATTTTTTTCTCCTGGAGGGACAATTACAATTGATTCAAAAGCAACAAGAAGGTTCCTGGTCCTCAGCTGCAGAAAATATATCATAGACACCAAGCTTACTCATCAAAAATTTGGAAATAACCTCCTCTAGGAAATCAGATTTTATCTTTTTCACTGCAAAATTCCAGTTTCATTTATTCCTATATCAAACCTGCTACAGATTTGAAGAAACAATAGGGTTGTGTTCATAAACACAAAGACAACACAGCTGAACCACAGAAAGCACCTGTGATGTTCTCACCTCTCCCAGCCTTTCACCTTCCTTTCTACACTTGTTTTTGATTAAAACCTCTCAAGAATGAGAATTTAGCCTTGACATGAAGCATCAGACACTAAGGATATCATACAGTATGAAAAGCAGTGGCAGAAATTTCCAAATATTAAAATCAGAGGAAAAGCAGGAAAAGGAATTAAAACAGTTAGCATCTGCTTTCCAAGGTGCTTCCTTATCAGGTTTCAGAAGGAGCTTTGCATCCAGAAAGGTGGCCCCCTGCTGCTCCCTGAATAGTTGCATTTTGCCATTTCCCTCCTGCTCCCATGGAGAAGTAATGCATAGAAGCCTGCTCACCAGCATGTCACCCTCCGGATGGTACACTTCTGCTCTATCTTTTTGTATTGGAGGGAAAATTTCCACATTAAACCTGCATGAGCTACAGACAACCCATTTGGTGCCTTACTTCAGTCTAGACTACTGGACCCTTTTCATTAAGGTTTACCTGGTATTTCTGCCAGCAACCACTACTGCTGTTTTTTATAAAAAACAGTAACACATAACAGCACCATCCTTGAGAAACATTGGAAAGAAAAAGGGCAGGACACGAAAGGGAGAAAAAACAGACAGAAATATGGTGTTTACAATGAGTAATTCACAGACCTGAGGCAAGAGACACACAGCATGATGTTCTGAACTACTGAAAAAACAGTACAGTTTAGAAAACTGGCAACGTTTTCACTAAGTATCTCCATTAAGGCCCCTGGTCAGTATCATAAATACAGGACTAGAAAGAGTTTGTTTAAGTACTTAGCTAAATTAAAGTATTGGAATAAAGATCTTGGATCCTTCCCAGACAAGTCACTGCTTAGGATATGGATGTAATGCCAAAGTTAGGACTTGTAAGAGAGGCTTGGGAAATGTGGTCCCTTACAGGAACCTTTGCATAAATAAATTACTCCCAAACCTAGAAATTTAGGTGACATGGTCTTCATTTATTTTTTCTCTAAGAAGGTCAAATCCCTGATAGTAGTCCAAACTCACCTTAAAGCTTGATTATCTGGATTCATCCCATACAACAAAACAAATTCTCTTTGTAGTGAATAGAAAACCCTTTTACTGCACATTAGAACCAACAAACCTAGACATAACCCACTCCCTCTTACATTATTTTATTTTTATTTTTGAAACTCATTAGGTATTGTGCCCTTCCTGGCAAAAAAAAGACGTACATATCAAGGACACATGAAGAACAAGTTGAAAGGATGGTACTATCACAAGCTTTCTGCTGCTTGCTAAGACAGTGGAGGGAGAGCAATAAACTGTGAGATTGTCCAGACCTCCCAGGTTCTCTGCAGTATCACAAGGACAACTAACAAATTGCAAAAGCCACTGTTAAAGCCATAAGAAACCCTCTTTCACAAAAGCTGCTAACACCTTATTCCAGGGTCCCACATTGTGAGCCACTGCCAGCTGAGGAGAAGAGGCCATCCCTGAGAAGAAAGCTCCAGCTCTGGGCAACACACCTGGGCTTGGCCATCCACCTGTGCCCCAGCTCTGCTGCTGGCTACTCATGGGGCATACTGAAGGGCAGAGGAAGTAACAATGTACCAAGGGGGGAAAACAGAAAGCAGTACAGCACACACACAAAAAAGGTGATGAAGCTGACAGCATCAAGACAGTACATTCATCCCTGAATGCTCATCAAGCACAACGTGTTTTCTCTTCCAACAACAATAAATTACTAACATCCAAATCAAATATTTTGATCCTGCAAGCTATCCTCTCCCTTAGACACAGAGCTCTTCAAAATATTATATGTCTCAAGTGAGACAGATGAAACCAGGAGGCACTTAGCACCGCCAGCTCCGGCAGGCACTGGCAGGGGACACAGGCCACAGCCCCTCAGAGGTGGGGGCACCACAGCACCCCAGGTGGGTTCTTCCCTCAGAGCCTCCAGCTCTGGGAGGCCACGGGCAGCACTAGACAGCCCTACAGACTGCCGTTCTCA